>NC_135762.1:18152382-18375346 GCF_052425735.1 Oculina patagonica
TGTCAAAGCGTTGTCGTCTGTTCACCGCAGAATAAAAACAAGGGATTTGATATTTTGATTTTTGCGCACAACAAAGCGAATGAAACCTTGATTTATGATGATTGATTGATGTTGAATGTGAAACCGTGCTACGGGCGAGTAAGCTTTTAGCCGAGCTTTTCTAATTTTCGCCAAGTTTACCAAAGATAACCTTTGCTTAGCTTTATCGTGTGTCACGCCAAGCTTTTGATTTGCATTAAAAAATTATTTTCTAATTGAAAAGAACTGGCTTTGTTTATTAGCTTACATGTGTCATGGCGTATACAAATGCGGCCGGCACAATAACATCGCTTTTCAATTATTTCCTTGAAAAAAAATATCTCAGAAACCAAGGCAAGTTTATAGTGATTAAAGAGTTCTGTTTTATTTCTAAGTGGTGTTCCTTTTTAAACGATTTTTCGCTTTGGTTGCATCGAAGATATTTACATGCGGTTAACAGAAATTATACCGGAGCTTGCTTTACACCCGTACGTCCACTCCCGGCACTGGCTTTAAAAAAATTTGCGGTTTTTAAGTTAATCAATCATTCCACGCATTAAAGAGGCATAGAAAATAAAATCAGTGAAGCAGATTCCCAGGAGATTTTATTCAGTCTGGTAACAAAAGAAATACATCTCACCTACATCAAAGATGTTGCGCCTTTCACAATCTTCAGATGCAGGCCGGCTTGTCGGCAAATAGATCGGAATGAATAAGCAATGAGTTAAAACAATAGCTTGAATATATGAATGCTTAATAACCTCAAAATTTGAGGTACACATTTAAACCGGCGCGGAGACGTAATGTGTTTGGAAAAGAAACTAAAAACAGATGTGTCGCAAAATCTTTGTTGTATATGCGCGGATTTGATTTGATTTGAGTCCGACTCAATCGACGAGCAAGAGTGGAGAATGCTGTTTGCTATTTAAGTCCGAATAAAATAGCTTCACTTAAAATGAACCGTACTCAAAAAAGGTTCAGCATATTTAATTTACCCTGTAGAGAATCATGAAACGCAAATGAAGTCATTAATATAGCACAAATATGCCACAAAACTTAACAAATTGAAATTGATTTCAGTCGGTTTCCCGAACAATTCTCGATAAGCTTTAAAATGTTTTGAAAAGTCTTGAAAGAATTTTTGCTTGTTAAGCCTATTTCTCTGACTCAAAAATACTCTTTGACTGGAAAGCATTTGCGTACTGTCAAAACATACATTAAATTCATTTTCTGCATTTGGAGCTTCAGAAATATTTTAAATGAATAATAAAACAATTATTGAATTTGGCCATTGTATGATATGAAGAATTATGTAGATCTCGGAGGGTGTTATCTGCCTCAGCCTTCGGCTTCGGCGGATAGCACATTCCTCGATCTGCATAATTCTTCATATCATACTCTGCCTCATCCCATAATTTATTGCTAAACAACTATTCAAAAGTTACATGGATAAGGGATAATGTAGCAACTACAGAATGCAGCGCCACTTTTGAAGACGGTGTATCTTATAATGCAAGTGTATTAATGACAGTAGCATGCATTGCAGCTATAAAAATTGAGTTAGCAGGTTGTTGGACTGGTGTGCATGAGACCTGTACTAATAATTTTTCTACATATCAAACAGCATGCGGCAGAAGACACCATTTACCAAGTCATCTTTGTACAAGGTATTTTTACAGTCATTGTTATAAACACCTGAGAAGTGTTTCAAGCCATGCAAGTGGATCCAACGGAAGCAATGGTGAAGATGATACTACCCAAGTCAAGTCTTCCAGACTAAAGACCACTAAAGGTAATTGTTGTTACAACATGAAAAATTTACCCAAAGGGTAATGCTTGCCTTGTTAGACTACACTTTTCAATAGAACCTCCTCCAAGTTATGGTTTTTAACCTTGTTATGTTTACTTGTTAAGGGCGTATTTATTTGCAACATACGCGTATACATGTCGCATTTCTAACGCGTACCCAGTTTCAAATAAATGCGTCGATAACCCCCAAATCCCCTGGGTAAACAACAAGACACATATGGAAAGACCTGT
Source organism: Oculina patagonica (assembly GCF_052425735.1). Lineage (NCBI taxonomy): Eukaryota > Metazoa > Cnidaria > Anthozoa > Scleractinia > Oculinidae > Oculina > Oculina patagonica. Next base: position 18,154,441 of record NC_135762.1, read on the forward strand.
CAAGATTAGAGAAATTTTTCCTGTACTGGCTTTTTTGCCACAAAATACCACAGAATAAGTTTAATTGAGTAGTGAAAGGAATGTAGGTAGTCAGAATACGACAGTGCTGATATGATCAGTGATTTTAACACGAAAATAGATGATGAGGAGCACGAGGCTGAAACAGCCATTGCACGCCGGTGGTTCCGAATTATTTATACTTTCATATTAGATCAGTATGATAAAAAAAGGGAATCAAAGGAAATGAGAATCAATAGTGCTATCTCAAGCTTTTCAGAATTTTTGCCAAGCAGGAAATTTTAAATTGGTGCACAAAGGTATTCTCTTAAATAAGGTTTAACGAAAAACAACAACAACGACAACAATAAACAAACAAACAAGCAAGCAAACGAACAACAAGAGTGAACGTTAAAATTCATAATTCATATTTCTGTGAGGAATGAATTTATTTGCGAATAATGGAGAACTCACAATTTCCCGTTAAATGACCTAGCGAGCATATAGTTACATGCAATTCTCTCTGCTTTGAGTTTATTACAAAAAATTGAAAATTCGAGAACCTTTTCTTTTGTGTCACATTCCTGGTTACATGTGGAGGGTATACGATTAATCGGTAGCGTATCGATTAATTGCATTCAAGTCGTACATTTCAACCCTGTGCTTGCAAATTCACACACAAACGTAGTCAAAAATTGCGTCTTCGTATTCTGTGTAATACTGAGTAATATTTTCTGGGGTCAAATTTGCTTCAGATTCACTTTAATCAAACTGTACGGTTATTTTTCTCAAACAAGCAAGAGAAAAAATTGCACAGCCCTAAAACTTTTTCGGCACAAATGTGGTTCGTTTGACACGAGAATACAAAAGGGCAACAATCAGTCTCTCCTTTAGGGTTACCTTATTATAGGAATATAACAAAGCATTTTAATAACAACGGGAACAAAATGTATGCGTAATCAAATTAATACGAATTGTAGAGAATGTATGTTAACATGCATTTAATTAACGCAATTCGTTGTGTGGCATGTGCTTACATGCAGTTAATTAACACGAATTTAATGCGTAGTAATTTTTATTGCAACCTGCTTGATTTTAAAGTCAAAACAACAACGTCCAACAACAGAACTCGAGGTTTAATTCTGATAAATCATACACAACAAAGATATTTAAACAGACCAAATAGTGACTAATATTAAATGAATGGATCCAGGGATGGAGTGCATCCCATCCTTGTGCTTTCCAGCGTTCCACTGCCTCTGTTTTTCCTGCAGCTTTGACGGAGAAGTAAATGTCGGTTAAACATAACTTTTCCGGAAATAAAGGCGTCTTAAAATAACAATGCTGGAAAATAGTGTGATTTTAATTAATAATGACGTAAATTAAGGTACATGAAATTAACACAAATTTTTTAAATTTGCGTTAATTACATGTATCGTTAATTTCCTATAATAAGGTATAAATCAAGGACATACAAAGGAAACAGTAATACCGAGAACAATATTGCTTAATTAGTTCGCCACGCTGCGCCATTGCTTATTCGCGTACCCCATACGCATAACCAGAAATGCGACTCAAATAAATACGTCGTCTCGTCTTCCGGTATACGCGTATGCTGCAAATAAATATGCCCTAATTTTTTTCTAATGTTTGAATGCTTATCTCCATTAGCTCTTTAGCTAAAATTATCAATATTATTGAGCTTAAACAAATGTCATTGTGTTATGTTGTGATAAGTGTAAAGGACCCTATCTCTTGTGCGCTTAACAAATTTACAGAAAGTACATTGAACATGTACTACCGAATTAGGTAGACTGTTTTTTCGGAGCCGCACAAAACAGTTGCCGTTGGCGACAAAGACGTGTGTTTAGGGTCACGTGGGTTACAGCTGTTAAATGAAAAGGTAAACGCACGTGAGCACATTCCTTTGCTCGTTGTAGAACATCGTGATCCTCGCTCGCGCTTCAACCAGTTATCAGCCGTCGATCTTTCGCTTTCTACTTCCTTAAACTTCCCTCGAAAATAACCCGATGCAGGATCCCTTCCTTCAGCTATAATGCAGTCGACTATGCTGCCTTGTAGGCTGGCACCTACTAAAAGACCTTCCCTTGCTATTAACGAAAAAGCCCGCCATCTCTCTTGCCTCAGGAATGTGAAGGAATGTGAATCACATGTGCATACCAATGCGGCGTTAGTTGTAAATCACGTGGGCTTAAGGTGGCCGAATACAGTTTTTTCGTGGCTCAAAGGCGCGCGCTACAATTTTCTGCTTGACGTCATTATTGCTCGCGCGGGCTAAAATGGCGCTAGCACCTCTAAACAGAAACAAAAAAGAGTTCCATCTGTTTTACCGCGCTTTACCAAATTTATATACAAAAGAAAACTTTAAAATACTTTCAAATAGGTCTTGAAACCTGGGACGGAAAACAATACGACAAAAAAGGTAGATAAACAACCGAAGAGAAGTTCTAATTCTGTCTTTCATTATCGCTCGCGACACCTGGCGTCATATTAGCGTGCGCTCGCACGCGCAATTTGATTCCCCTCGGAGGTCGTAAAAGCCAGATTTTGATCCAGATTATCTCGAAAACCTACCGTACAACCTATTTTGAAACTTTCACAATTAAATTTAAGGGGTGAACCACGTCCACAGCCAAAATTTTGAAAAAATCTGTAAGACAGATTTTGAGCTATTTTAAAAATCGGCAAAATATAACATTTTCCTATTTTGCGAAAAATCTGTCTTACAGATTTTTATATTATTTTGCATGAATGATAAATCAAAGCCAATTTCTTATTTCTGAAATTTTCAGGTAGGGTCGTACACTGTACGGGTAGATTTTGAGAAAAACGCCGTTTTAACTACTAGTGCCAGTCCCCTCTCAAGCACTCGGCCGTTCATTTAAGCTGTGTATAAGCATTTGTATTTTCCAAATAGTGCATTAGATGGTTTTAGGATGTAACAAACAGTGATAAGAGAAAGACAAAACTTTTCTGGAGATTGTACAAGAGAATTAAAGGTTGGACTGATTTGCCCTCTCAAAACTGTATTAAGCCACCTTAATTCAAAGACGAGTCTCGCCAACGGCAACTGTTTTGGGCGTCTTCGAAAAAACAGTCTACCTGGTAGTAAGTTAAGTGCCTATAAAATGAAATTTACGACCCTATTTTTATTGCAGAAAATGAAAGTAGGATGTTCCACTGATTCGTAATTTGCCAGTTTAAGCTATGCTGCAGAGCACAATTTTTCTAGATTTCTAGACTTAAAGTTGGCCAGTTCAACCCTTTTCGTTTTCCAGGGACTGGTGCCAAAATAACACCTTGTGATGTCATAAGGTGTGTAAACTCTTTCGCTTGCCACAGTTTCTCCTGTTTCTACTATTAGTATAGTTGAATTACAAATTATAGTTTAATTATGATAGCTTTTCATGCAGAAACTCGGCTACAGCGACCAAACCAGAGTCTTCTGACTTTTCAATGACTACAAATGTAAATGGCCAAAAACATCAGAGCAATCAAACTATTCCAATAGCAGTGTAAACATGCCGGAGGTCCTGCAAGCTTACATACATCACTTGTATTGTCCGTGGAAAATTATTTTTATGTCACAGTTTTTGGTTCACAGTTTTGGGAACGTCGTTGAGAAAGAAAGCTATCTTGTCTAAATTTGTGCTACCTTAGTGCAGATGTGCATGTCAAAGAAGCAGAAAAAGCAAAACTCGTAGTGCCACATGTATGTTTGCCACATAGTATTTTTCGTGTCAGTATAAATCTAACTTGAAGTCCCGTGGCGGGTATAAAGCTGCCAGCTTAACGACACAGTGTCTTAATTCACCTTGTTGGACTTAAGTCAGATGTGATCATTTCACTACTTAAGGTGATTCCACTGAAATAGAAGGGGTATTAAAAATTTTCTGAAACTTGGTACAGGTTACAATCATGTTATGGTCATTAAAATAATGAAATAAAAAATGGGGGTCACCACGCTACTTTTTGTGTAAAATGGATGGGCATTATAATAGCAAATGTACGACCCGCGAGGTATATATTAGGAACCCTAGTAATCCAAATGGGGATCGCTATTGTTTCCAGAAAAAACATTTTTGCATTAAAGAATTAGTCTAGTTCAACAAAATTCACTTTGATCTTATATTAAAAACTATTCTTATTGTACAGAAATTAAGATAAGGAAAGAAATTTAAGATTTTGCTTCGTGCGCACGTTAACGGCACTACCTAAAAACCTGTTTTTACGGCATTAAAATTAAAATATCTCAATGTAGAATTTTAAACTTTTTTTAAAATCGCAATATATTGTAGACAACAGTATGACATTTAAATTAGTGCATTAAAAAATAGGGGTCACCGTGCTCGTTTAAGAGAAAATGACCATTTATTTCCATACCGAGCTTAGCCTGAAGGGAATCTCGTAGTGTTCTGTGTGCGCGCGCCCTCGTGCACGCGCTAAATGACCGGAAAACTTATACGCAATGCAATACCGTGGAATCACCTTAAATGTTGAACATCTTTGGTTCATGATATTAAAAACTCTGATGTGAAATAAAGAAAATAGGAAAATAAGCTTTGTTCCTGGTGTTAGATTACTCACAGCGTGACAGCAAGATATGGCAAGCATCTACCGTATCGTTTTCCTGTAATCAGTGTTGATGATATTGTTGTTTAGCTACTATAAGATACAAATATTATATCAAGAGTTAAACCACAATCAAGCCCTATTCTCCTCTTTGCTGCAGTGTAATCGAACCGTTTACACACCTTATGACATCAGGAGACCTTATTTGCATGTTTTGGTCATGCGTCAGCTGTCACACATTTTGGCTTGAAATGGCCAACTTCAAGGCAAGAATTCTAGTAGACCGCGCACCTCAGTATAGGATAAATTAAGAATCAGTGAAACATGTACTTTCATTTTCTACAATAAAGAAGGGGTCGAAAATATCATTTCGTAGGCACTTTACTTAAATAATGATACATCATTGTTGGCTAAGCATGTTATTATTATTTTATTTAGGAGAGCGATCAAAGAGGCTCTTTAAAATATCACCATCAGATGTAAATTATAATAGAAAATATTATCAAAACACATTTATTTCTGCCACCCGTGCCATGAGTGACTACCTCCTTAAACCAAGGTATGTTTATCTAAGATATAGTTGATAATGAATCTTTTATTTACTGTTATCTCAACAGAGATATGTCATTCAAATAACTTATAAACACTGTGGCCGAAAAGTGTCGAGCATATTTCTCTGTACATGCAAACTGTTAGGACATCCCAGGGGACAAATATTGGGTTGATAAAAATCTTTGATAGATCTTCAAAGATCTTTGTTAGGATGTCTGAGGATCTGAATTCTTGCAGAATTATAGTGCACATACATGTAATGTTAAACCTTAACATGCTAAGCCCGAATTATTCCATGATTTGGAGGAATAGCCGTTCAACCACTTATGACGTCACCAATGTACGCATCAGCAGATTTTTGTGATGTGCAACTTATAGAGGTTGGATAGGGCTAATAGAAAAAAACATGATCAGTTTTTGGTGTAAAATTGGTGCTAAAACAGGCCAATTTACCTGTACTTGCTCATGGTCTCCTTTCCAGGGTTTTCCATTGATTAAGATCGAAACTTTTCAGGCCAGTAGAAGGGGTGCACAGTTTAGAGAAATTTAGGATCGTAGAGCCAAGAAAATCAATTAATGGTTAAAAAAACATGTTATTTGGAGTAATTTCAGCATATTAAGGGTTAAGGTTCCTGCAGTTATGTCAAGGATGCTCGAAATAGCAAGATCCTGCAGAGAATTTATCCAGACTAAGAACCTGGTGAAATCCTCATCAGATTCTTGAGGATCTTAAGGACGTTCGCGCCAAAATTTTTCTACTCGACAGATTTCTTTATTTTTTTGCTGCGGTCAGATAATGAGTTACTTGTGTCAGAAATGCAAAAAAAAGTTGGGGTCACCGACTTTGTTTCAGAGAAAAAGTGTGTGGAAAACTACCCTAATTTTGAAATATTGGCGCACAGTAATTCAGCATGGTTTGCAGGGTTTGTGGTTAAAAATATCGAAGATGAGTAAACGGAGGTTAACAATCGTAATCTCATTTTGTAGAAGTGCGTCTGTTGCGTAAATAATTCTTAGTTTTGCCATCTCTTTGTAAAATTTAACCCTGGAAAAACGAATTTGAAACAGTGTCGTACGGCAAAAGGAAAGCTTAAAAAGTGGAATTTAAACCGTCAGTGTGACAAAAAAATCAAACTTCCACTCGATAGATTTTTTTTTCACACAAAACGTAGATATCAATTAACAAAAGTAGTCCATTAAGAAAAAAATAGGGGTCACCAACCATTTAAGAGAGCAAATTGCAGGCGAAGCAAGCGGAACAGCAACTCACCCTATATGTTCTTAGAAATTTTACTTAGCGCGCGCGCTCAAAGTATGGTGTGGTGACATGAATTACGTGCGCAGTAGGGATGCGCATAAACAATTAGCGCGAACGTCCTTAAAAGACCCTTGCAAAGATCTTTGTAAGGATCTATACTACTACTATTTGTAAGATCCTCATCATATCAAATATAAGCTTTTATTGAAAGATATTTGATATGACCATATGATGATGTAAGATTAGTGTTTTTAATTTACTGAAACTGTTTGGTCATAGCATTCAGTTGCTTTAATGCAAATCAGTTGTGAAATTCCTTTCCTAGAACAAAATTAAGGTTCTGCTGCATCTGCATGTACCAGCCATTATATATCTTGGTATTTTTTTTTTTTCATACAGTTACTTGAACATAATAAAAGCCCTCTAAGAGGACTTGTGGTTACCAGTATCTTATTATGTTTTTAGTGTATTACTAAAGAAATAGTGAACAGCTAAAATGTTTCTGGAGTGTTCATGATGTAGCAAACAAACCCGTGAAAGCACTATCTTTTTGAATCATTTTTCAAGAAATCAGATTGACAAAAGCATGTTTTACATTTTTGAGACATTTTTGGTGATCACAGTTCCCGTAGTTTATCTGTAAACATACTGAGCAATAAGGAAGCCTGAGGAGATGTATTATTAAGGCCAAAACAATTAGGTATAGAAAAAAAGAACCCTTTCTATGCATCCTTTTTTTACTTGAAAACAAAGCATGAACCCATTGACGCGTACGCCGCGCCTGGAGAATTTTAGCGAGCCCTAACATACATGTATGCGCAGTGTAAAATCCAGAGAAATAATTAGTTTCTGAAGTTAATTTTTATTTCAAACTGACATGTTGATTAATTTATCCCAGATCACACTCAAAGACAGCGATATTTTTTTCCTCAGTTTATTATTTAAGGAGCTTGCGAAATACAGAGTCTTTGGACAAAGACTTTAAAATATCATAAAATACCCTCGACTGGTAAAAGAGAGTTTTCATTCTGTACCTCTGACACTGCCATTAATTCAATAGCACTGATTGCGGGTAGGCAGTCATTCGAGATGAAAAAATTAATTATAAATCACAGCAGCATGAAGGTTTTGGCACTCTGTACTCCATGATTTTTTTCATTTTAGAACCACTTAAAAGGTTCCATTTATTTTAAGCCCCAATGAGGTAACTTTCCCTGTGTTCAGAAAAAGGGAGCAGTTTCACAAAGCAGGGGATTGTTGATCCTCGCAGTTCGTAGGTGCCAATAATGATTACGAAAGTGCCTAATGGAATGCTCACATTTAACTAAATCCCAACAATTCATTACTGTAACACATACCGTATATCCTTTTAAAGAATAGAATTGTTATTGTTACAAGCAACCTGGAGATCTTGAGAAATCCTTCTGCCGTTTCAGTACACTTTTGCTCTTACTTCTTGCTTTGGAAAGTCTTACTTACACAGACCATATCACAGAGGTTACCTTAGTACCCACAAAAAATGATGTTTAACATGATCAAAATTTGCATAACTACCCCCATGGGGGTTGGTTGGTTTGAACCTCCCACCCCTCTGGAAATTCCAGTTCAGCTTCATACATACAAGTTTTCCTAAAGTTAATAAAGAATATTGGCTTCTGAGACCCCTCACCCCTCAGGAAATCCAATGACCTTCCATGAGGTGAGTATGGATATTTTCTGGAACAGCTCAATCCACATCATGTGGATAAAAAAGCGTGGTTATCAGTTATTGGAACAGCAGTTCCAATTCCATTATTGATACCTTGGCAAAAAATAGTTTGTGTAATTAATGATATTAATTATTTTGTACCTTCAGTGATTTAGAAGGACTGAAGACAACAGCAGTGCGCAGTGCTTATAGTGACGCACAACAGCCTCCAGATGTGTGCTACCTAAAATCAGATGTTGAGACAAGGTACTTGACAATAAGTGTACATTTGTATGTGTTGTGGTTTAAATGGTGTGCCAGGTTTGAAATATTTCAAACCAAACAACAGATTTAAATCATGGCACATTTCAAAACATGATAGCTGTAAAGCAAAATACTTGATTGATGAACACAAATTAATTTTGTGGTTAACCTTCTTTGTTAAAAATATTTATTTATTTTTCAGAGCTTATGAAGTTTGGGGAAGCTCTGAAGCTCTTTCAAGAGAGATCTGGAATAGAAAGAAGGCATATGAGGAAAGTGAACGTTACAGGAAAGGTATAGTATGTATACATCTGTATTGTCATGTTCATTAATGTTAGGCAAGCTTCCTTCACCAAAGTCACCAAATAACTACCAAAGACTCACTAATATCAGCCTTTAAATTTGACTAATCCAAATGGATTCTTTAGTTGAAACATAAGAGTTTTAACATTATAATATAATATGTATTATATTATGATATAATAAAATATTATTAATACTAATGTGCATTGAACAATCACTCTTGTTAGGCCTTGGAGCACTTATAGGACATTTAAAGAAGACAATAAGAGATCATACTAAGAAGAAAGAAGAAAACATGGTCAGTAACCAGGCTCATATTTGCTGATTTCCTCAGAACTCCAGGTTGAGGGGTCCCGCCCTTAAGATGGCCTGCTATGTGTCAGTCCAAAGGGACTGCTGTAGTCAAATGCGGCTGCAGATCTAGACTTGCCTCCAAGTCGAGATTAGAAGAGCAGTTTGCTGAAGAGCAAACTGCAAGTGTGAGTGCGTGGTGTGAGCAGCGAGCACAAAGCGTGAGAGCTTGACTTGTTTCCCCAGCTAAACATCATTTTGGCACAAACTTTTCCTCAAGTACCTAGTAGCATTTTGTTATGAAAGAGAGTGTTCCCTTTCAAGGAAATTACAATACACTACATCCTTATTTATGTCTGTTTGATATAAAAACAATATATCATGCATAGGGCATTACTTTTTAAACAATAGTTAATATGAGTAAGACTAACTTCTTCAAACTTGAATTATGGTAGATATGAAATAGTTGTAGCCCAGAAATAAAGTGTGGCATCTCTGGAGTAAAAACAGTCAGTCTGAATAAAATCAGTCAGACATTTGTAATTTCCAGTGTGTCAGAGTTGCACAACAGATTTTTCAATTAAATACATAAAAGATGAACACAATTATGTGTATGTAACTTATGCAGTTACGAAAAGAAAGCCTAAAAGAAATTCAGGCTTTGAAGGGATTCAACCAATGACCTGTAGGACACCAGTGCAGTGCTTTACCAACTGAGCTGTCAAGCCAGCTGGAAAATAGATATTTGAACTGTAAGTGAAAGATTAAACACACAAAAGACCATCCCAGTTAGCTGAGTTAACATTGCACTACACCAGGTTTGCAGAGGTCAGTGGGTTTAAATCATGTTGAAGAGTGATTTTTTCCTTTCTTACATTGTTTTCTTTCTTTTTGCATCTGTATATATATTTCCTACATAACTGCAATGAGCAATTTCATGTATAACCGCTAAATCTTGCTTCTGCTAATAGTTGACGTATTCACTTTGAAATATTTCAATCATGCCTTCAGTAGGCAGAGTTGAAATGAACTTTTTCATCCTATCACATTTTAACACAATATTTTATTGTGAATGAGTAATGAATAATGAATAATAATGAATAATAATGAGTAGTGAATGAGTAATTTGTTACTTTTTAGTATTTTGGTGAAAGAACACAAAGAAATATGATGCTAAAAGGTTCTGCCAAAGTTGTAACTTATGCAATTTGCAGGTAAAAGTGAAAAATTAACAAGTTTTGAGTTCTTCTTTACATGTACTTAACTTGTCATGTTTAATCATTTTCTTGCTCTTGTTTGCTCTCACCCACTTTGTCAACAAAGGGAAATTTGTATTACCTTCAAACATATAAAATGTAATTTAAGGTTTATATATTTTTCTTTCCTTCTTTGTTCCTTATGTAATGATAATTTTCTTTTTGCTTGTTGCATAAATGACGCAGGTAACAACGGCAATCAAAACAAATTCTACATTGTTTTCTTTTTTGTTTTAAGTAAGTTAATTATGAGGGCACTCGAGTTTTAGGATTTAGAAAAATGACAAGCTTTGTGAGTGCTCATAAAATAGTGACATACTTACATGTACTTCAGTGCTGCCTCAAATCTACCCAGGATATTGTCTAACTGCATTATCTGGGATTAATATACAATCTTCGTTCACTGTCCAAAATCCACTCGCGCAATTGGTTAAAATAGATCAGGTGATTTTGCTTTACCTGTCGTCAGCAAACTCAGACAGTGCAGTATTGACAATAATGCACGAAAATCGTGCATTATTGAAGGTGTCTTCAGCTTCAAAGCTTGTAGAAGTGGAAGAAAAGTATATTCCTCAAATTATCAACGATCCAATACCAAACAAAATCGAAGAGGATAACAACTTGAAGCGCTTTCATGTTCAAAGGAAAACTGCAGCTCAATAAATACATTTTTGTGTGCGATTGACTTGCTTGTAGTTGCTTGATTGTGAAAGCCATCGACTTGCATTGAACAAGCTTCTCGCTGACTGTATTTATGAACGACCACACTGACCACAGCTGATGAACGATTTTATGAACCATTTTAAGTTTTATTTCTGTACGGCTAATTTGTGATTTTTATATTATTGATGTAATCCCGTGTAATTATGTACTACTACACTTCTTATTTTTAAACATTAAGTTTGTTGTTTGAAGTTCGTTAAGTCGATGATCGCTTGCAGTTCGATGCAGTGTACTCAGATTGTATATTAAAAGGGTTAGAGTCTGTTCGTTCGTGTTTTGTTGACAAATACACGCACTTGCTGGCCTCACAATGAACTCAAAATTTTCAATACTGCACTCGGCTACGCCTCGTGCAGTATTGAAAATTTCTCGTTCATTGTGCGGCCAGCGCGTGCGTGTATTTGTCAACAAAACACTCACAACAGTCTCTAACCCATAAATATAATTAACAGTTATTTTTTATTAACTAGAAGAAGTTGTTGATGTGTATTTCCAGTAACTGTGCTGTGATGCTATTCAAGTTTGGTGCATATTTATACACTGGATCAGCAACCATGCTATCTGAATCCATTCATTCCTTGGCTGATATGTTAAACCAGGTACAAGACATTAAGGTGTCTCGATTGGATTTTTGAGTGACGATACCTAATGCAACTTTGAACAACTTGTTCCCCACCGTAAACAATCCGACTGAAAATTGATCAGTACAGCTGTACTAAAAAATGATAAAAGTTTCGAATGACATAAGTTTCATCGAAATCGGAGTAACCATAGCAACATAATGACGTCACCACCCATTTTACACAAGACAATTATCTTGTAATAGAGGGATAATTTTGAAAAAAGGCTTCTAGATCTTGGACTTGACATAGCTTTCTCAAGGTCTGCAAAATTTGAAGAATTTCTATGATCTCAAGCGTTTTCGAGAGAATTTTGGATGAAGTTTTCAGGTGCTAAAATATAACAAAAACAAAGCAGTCTTAAAACATTATTTAGAAAACATTCACAAGGCCCAATCAAGTAACATTTTGGCCTTAAGTGAATCTTGTACTATCTAATTACCTTGGGAGAAAATCTCAGAGAAATCATTTCATATGATTTCTTAAAACGTTCGGCTTGAATATGAACTGGTATGAAGTGTTATTTCGCTCTTTTATCAAAAAAGGGCCTGCGCTTACTAAAATGATTGCAAAATAAAAAGCGCTCGATATAATTTTTTTAAACTTGGCAGTCAAAAAGAAGAATAAGTATGTAATAAAATGTCTGATTTTCAAAATAATTGAAACATTCTGAGGCAGCCAATTTAAAGCCTTAACTCAGGTTAACATTGCACTGTTTTTCACCCTACATCGCCTGCATTTGTAAATTTCAGCACATCTTGAATGTGTATTACAGCCCCTTTATTTCCGAAAACTGTACAAAAACAAGCTAATTTAACAAGCCAAAATACAATAACAACGAGAAAAAGGCTAGTAAAGCACTTGTATTATCTTCAGTCTCCAAACAGTTTCAAGGTCAAGGCAGAATGGTCACAAAAATCTCCAGTAATAAAAAATTAGTGATTCATGATGTACTGGAAGTTACAAATGCCCGTGGCTTGAATCAATGGAGACAGATAATGAGGCAGCGATCTGATGTAGGGTAAAAAACAGCGCAATGTTTAACTAAATTAAGGCTTTGAATTAACTGGCTTAAAATGTTTCAATTATTTCGAAAATCAGACATTTCAGTACATACTTATTCTTCTTTTTGACTGCCAAGTTTAAAAAAAATATATGGGGCGCTTTTTATTTTGCGATCATTTCAGTAAGCGAAGGCCCTTTTTCGATAAAAGAGCGAAATAACACTCCATACCAGTTCATATTCAAGCTAATGTTTCAAGAAATCAAATGAAACGATTTCTCTGAGATTTTCTCCCAAGGTAATTAGATAGTACAAGATTCACAAATGTTACTTGATCGGGTCTTGTGAACGTTTTCTCAATAATGTTTTTAGACTGATGTGTTTTTGTTGTATTTTAGCACCTAAAAACTTCATCCAAAATTTTCTCGAAAATGCTCTCATAGAAATTCTTCAAATTTTGCAGACCTTAAGAAAACTATGTCAAGTCCAAGATCTAAAAGCCTTTTTTCAAAATTATCCGTCTATTACAAGAAAATCGGTCTCGTGTTAAATGGGTGGTGACGTCATTATGTTGCTATGGTTACTCCGATTTCGATGAAACTTATGTCATTCGAAACTTTTATCATTCTTTAGTACAGCTGTACTGATCAATTTTCAGTCGGATTGTTTACGATGGCGTACAAGTTGCTCAAAGTTGAAAGGTATCGTCACTTAAAAATCTGATCAAGACACCTTAAGTGACAGTTTAAAAATAACTGTTTTAGACATAATATGTCATCAGAAGTTCTATTTCACATTACTTCAGAATATTGTTTGCTCTAGCATCTTATCAGAGCAGAACTAAAGCAGTTACTGGTATTTTGTGCAAATGATTTCAAGAACTGTTTGATGACAATAAATACTGAAGTTGATTCATGATTAAAATGTACGTAAAATGACTGACACTGGCTTAGGTCTTAGTTGATTTTGATTCATAGCAAAATGCAATATTTTGCTGCAAACAACATCATGTTTTACTTATTTATGTGAAGGTTCTTATCATGCTTAATTTAATTGTTATTTTATAATATAATGTCCTATTTTTCTGCAGTGCTTGTTAGCTGTTGGAATCTTGCAATCAATTAAGAAACCTTCTCCAGATCATCCGTAAGTTATTAGTTTTAACAGTCAAATTAAGAAGATAAGATTTAAGATTAAAATCCTAATAAATATGTATTCTATAATTTAATGTTTGTCTTTGCATGTTGTGTCTAGGAAATAGAAAATGTTATGTACTAAGTCTGCAATATTGTATGTTTGCAAGCTGATGTAAACAAGAAGTGGCTATTTTCAATGTTTTTTGGTCAGCATTTAATATATAATTAAATCTATACACAGAGTTTGATGTTTTTATGCATAAAAGGGTATGCTTTTTACCAAAATGTTTTTAATGAATTGCACTGCACATAATTTGTCTTGTCCAACCCATTTAGTTACGGCTGGTCAAGAGCTCGTTATGTGTATTCACTTATCAGTGGTGTTGGAATCTTCTTCCTTGGAGCTGGTGTTACAGTGTATCATGGTGTTGCAGGCCTGATTAACCCAGCACCGCTAGAGAATCTTGCCATGGTAAAGTTTATTTAAGAAGCAATATTTTTAACATAATTTTGGCATTTTTTTTTCTTAGTTATGGGTATATAAAAAGGCCACTTTTGGTAACCAAAGGCATGATTACCTACTCCTGATTGGCTACTTAACTTTGCAATTTTGAAAAACTTTGAGTATGTTGTCCTTGTTATAGAGCAAAAATAAAATAGAAATTTGTGTCCAAATTTTACATACACATAATCTTAATTGCTAAAATTCATGTATACTGAACAGTGTACAATAACTAGGTTATAAACCAAATATTCAGTGAAGTTAAAAGTTACAATTGCCTGTACAGTTTTTTGGGGGTAGAATTAATGTCCAACTTGCTTGTCACATGTTATTGTTTCTTACAGGCTTATACTATACTTGCTGGATCATTTTTAGTGGAAGGAGGTTTGTTGCTCATGCTTGCTTTTAACCTTCTTTTCTAAACAAAGAAATTATAACCATGACACCAAACACCACAAAAGTTCGTCAAAAATACTCCACGTACTGCATGTCATATTGTCAACCCTCTTTTCAGTGTTTGCAAAAGCAATGAAACACTCTCTCTCGTGTTGGCAATTTAGGGTTTGAAAAGGGTTTGCATAGGTTTGAAACCCTCTCAAACCTGGTTTTTAATTATTATGTAATTGAGTGTAATTTACCAGCACTTGACAGTACTTGTATGTCCTTATTGTCATTTCTACGTGCCGTTGTTTGCTTTCATACTTTCTCCAGTTAAGGCATATAAAATGCAATTAAATAAACATCAAACTCTAAAGATTTACATGGCTGTGAAAGTTTTGTTTGAATTTTCTATTGTACAGTTCAAAAGATGTAAGTTGTGATTGTTTTCCTGCATGTACATCTGGGGAGGGTGGTATGGTTTTTTTGGTGACGCTGCAGTGAGTGGTAGATTATAATAAATATACATTCAAGTGCTTTTAATTAGTGATATAAAACACTTAATGATAATGACTAATTATGAAACAAAATAACAGTATGTGTCTGTGTTGTTTATTAGCCACTTTGCTGCTGGCCATAGGTCAAGTGAGGAAGAGTGCACGGGAAAGTGGAATGTCATTCAAGGAATATGGTATGATCGGCATCTGTGAGCTGTATCATGTTAGCATAACTCATGAACTGCACACACCATTTGAATATTGCTTGACAGCTTATGTTTTTGATACTTGATTCTATCATTTTCATAATTCAAATTAGCTATCACATGTGAGAAAGTACGGCAATGTCTTCATTTTAATAGGAGTCTTGTAGTGGGAAGAATAAGTTATTGTGACATGGAGATTGGTTGGTTGGTTTGCTTGGCAATGGAAGCTCGTTATTGTAATAATTTATTATCTTTGAGAAGCGTTACTGTTCTAGATACCCAGTTACAATTTTCCCTCGTCAATGAGCTGTCTTAATCTATCCTGAGACTCTCCACCAGTGTATAAAATAAACAGAGTTCAATTTTGGATACTTGGTAGCATAATACAAGTTTCTTACATTCAATACAGCATGTTTTTAATGACATCATATTCACGACACTTTGGAAATGTCCCCTAGGCATTTGACTTGAAGTGGTTTGATGATTGTTACTCTTTTTCTTCGTTGCAGTGATACGGGGTCGAGATCCAAGTGCAGTAACAGTTTTATTGGAGGATGGTGCCGCTGTAACTGGAGTTATGCTGGCCACTGGGTGTCTAGGTCTTACATCATACACTGGAAGCCCTGTCTTTGATGCTATGGGATCAGTTATAATTGGAGGTACTGGTGACAGTTTTTGTATAAAGCCTGAGTTTTAAGTCCAATCAGCAGATCCCAGGATTCAGTTCCTACATGTACTTGTGCTCAAATAATCCCAATCAGACAAGATGAAAAAATAATCAAAAAAATGGAACAGTAAAGTTCAGTTCAGTTCAATAAGTGTTTTAGACACAAACTTGCCATAGATTGTTATCAGAGAACTTGTCCTGACCTGTAGGTATTTGTGGAACAAAGAGTGGTAGGAGCAGTGTTTTAATGGTTAGTGCGTTGGACTCCAGATCAAGTAATCTGTGTTCAAGCACTCGTTGGGATGGTTGTGATTTGTTCTTACCAATACACTTTACTCTCACTGTGCCTCATTTCACACAGGAGTATAAATGGGTACCAACAACCTGACAAAATACTGGGAGAGGGAGGTATAATGGACTAGCATCCCTGTCCATCCAGGGGAAATGAAAATACTCTTGATACAGATACAAGAATTTAGTACTGGCACTGTTGAGCCACTTTGGATTTAACATTACAGGATAAAAAAGTGTGCTTTTCAAATATAGTGTCGTGCTAAATGATATTAAAATAGGTCCAGATGTGACGTGCCGTACCAGCAGATGAACTGTGCTTGGTGGACAGTCTGTAAGCTGAAATCCTTCAAAACTCCAAGTTGACTGGCCATTCGCTGGTGTGTAACATCTACAGTTAAAGGAGATAGCTTTAGTATGATTTGTTTTTAATGACTTCCCTGTCACTTCTTTTCTTTTCTTTAGGGCTTCTTGGCTCGTTTGCAGTGTTTCTCATTCGTAGGAATGCAGACTTTCTAATTGGAAGGTATGTCAGGGTAGATCCATTTCTTTCTGCTTTCTTGTTTTTCACTGATCTAGTATTCAATAGGCAAAAATTAAAGTGACACGATGTAGGTGTTGATGCC
Organism: Oculina patagonica; assembly: GCF_052425735.1. Classification (NCBI taxonomy): domain Eukaryota; kingdom Metazoa; phylum Cnidaria; class Anthozoa; order Scleractinia; family Oculinidae; genus Oculina; species Oculina patagonica. Next base: position 18,171,291 of record NC_135762.1, read on the forward strand.
TGTGAGGGACCTTTCTTTATAGGCACTAGTTATCCGGACACAGCCGGAGAAACAATGGTCTAAATCTAACAGGAAAATTTGCATAATGGCGTTGAATTCTCATTTCGACCTCCCTTCGTCCTCTGAACTTAAAAATACCGCACTGTTTCAAAAGAGTGATAGTTGATGAAGGGGAGAGAGTGCCGTCTGAGATCCATAAGTTGTTGTCTTGCCCCAGTGGCCGATTCCATTTCCAAGATCCTATTCCAGTGGCGGTGGCGTTGCCATTGGAAACTCTAGATGTAAACAACCAGATCATGAAATTTGAATCCTCGAATACATGGATGCTCGTTTTCAGTCCAGCATCAGGGTATTTATCGCCCCCTGGCCCAGACAGAAGAGTCAAAATGAGCAAATGGTACACTGAGGTAATATACAATTATCAGAGAATGGAACTGCAGTCCTATATCCAGCCAACAGTCGAAGTCACCTACATAGTGGTCCCCCGTATCACCAAACGAGATGCATTCTCACTGAAGACATGCTGCAAGAAACCAAACATCAACCCCAATTGACTTTAACACCTTCTGAATGACAACGATCCCTCATATGAGCCATCAGACGGTGACCAGAGAACGTGCTACGCCGAGGCACCACCGCAGACAGCCCCAGCGGAGGCCAAGAAGCGTTCACACGATACGTTCTATAGTCAGTAGTACTACAGTGATTCACTACTTATTCAGACGGTCTCTTACTATAAGGAGCAGAAGTATATGAGGTATGTTTTATCAGCTCACTGTTATGTCTTACACTCAAGACGGGTGCGTCGAGTGTCGTTCTCAGTCATGGGATGAGCCATCCTCTCCCGCCCCAAAGAGAGTCTGGCAGATATATGTCATCTTGGTAGATATACTACAGTTATAATTTTTATTTTTTTCCGTTTTATTTTAATTTAATTGCGTGAGATAGTGGATGCGCTATAAAAATATTTTTTTTTTTATTTTTTATTATTATTATTATTATTATTATTATTATTTATTATTAATAACACTAGATGAGAGGTCAGATGGAGTTGCTCCAGGTTTCACCAGGCAACTCGCATGACTTTAAATACTTCCTAGATCTTTTATGTTTGGAGTTGTCTTTCAACTTAAACAGTTCAGCCACTTATGACATTACAACGTCATCAGCACACAGAAATTGTGAGCACACATCTCATGAATTCAAGTCAGCAACTTTCCATGTCAGCTGTCTTTCTCTCTGACAACCTTGCCGTTGTCTTTAGGTCTATTCCAGTTAACAGACTCCAGCAAATCATTGAAGTATTAGAAAGTGATATTGTGGTCAGGTTGGTGCAGTATTTTGTAGGTTATTTTAAATATTTTAACATAGTTAATACAGGCTGTAGTAAATAAGGCAGAAATTATTAGAAAGTGATATTGTGGTCAGGTTGGTGCAGTATTTTGTAGGTTATTTTAAATATTTTAACATAGTTAATACAGGCTGTAGTAAATAAGGCAGAAATTGGCCTTTTTATATTTTGATACTTGTCATATTACAGTCAGTGAAAATTGTTTTCTGTTTCGTGAAAAGTCGGATTGACATTGTCAATCACTGTGCACCAGTAGTAACACTGGTATCTCTTATGTCAAAAACTCAGAAATCATCAGGCAAAAGCAATCCTTTTCTAGAACCAGAACAAGATTTTCAACTCCACAAAATCTGCATCTCTGGAGCATAACGTGTTTCATTCTCAAATTACACAGACTCCTTCTGCAGGTTTTGAAGATTGGGGGTGTTTATGTCGGTGTAAGCATTTTCGCTCAAAAGATAAGCTCTTGTATATTTCTACTTCTTTTTAAAGATGATTTCCAGTCCGACTGCGCAGACTCAGGGTTTGTTTTCATTTTTGTTTTGAATCGTTGAAACGTTACACTTCGGTGATAGCGTACATGAAGAGTTCGCCATTACGGACGTTTCTCAAGAATCACGATGAGCTAAACGTCCGTTTGAAATACCGTCGAGCTCACTCGTAGGAACTGGCGAAAATGAAGAAAAAGGTAGTTTTGTCCCGTTTTTTTTTTGCTAGTAAACATTCTTCTTTTGTGAGGCTCACAAACATTGCAGGCGGAGATTGCGCAGTACGGACTGGAAATCATCTTTAAATGATTGTGATTATTGATTGTTAAGTGCCCAGAATTGTGTAATAACGGGAAGAGTCAGGGAGTTGATCATGGTTGATGGAATTGTGGGCGCCAATTGTGTTATGAAAATTGTCTTTTGTTGCCCATTCAATGGCAGATGAATTTTCTTTTCTCTCTCTTTCTTTCTTTTCTTTCTTTTAGTTGTGAATAGTAATATAAGGTCAGGTTTAGCCTCTGTTACTGATCTCTCCTAAATTTCCCTGGATAAAAAAAGCTGCAGAGATCGCATTGTCTTGTAGGAAGTAACAAGGTTCATTGTTTCCTTTAGATCCCTCCACGATGTAAAAGCCACCGAGATGGGTAAGTTAATCATGATATAAATGGGTGTTTGCAGGGAAGTTGTAGGAATTGCAATATTTAGTCTGGCATGTCTTCACAGGCCACGTGACAGACGTGGCGAGGAAACAACACGTAATGTCTAGTGAATATTTTAGTGATTCTAGAGATAGATAGAACTCCTTTAAAAAAAGGATTGCCTTCTCAGGACTTTTGTATGCACTCCTGAAGGCAAAAACCCTCTCGTAGAATCACGGCTTCCTAAGATCGACAAATCTCTTTCTCGCTCTGTGCCCTGTAAATGCATACGAAAATTATAAAACGCTTTGAAACCACTGAAATATTCAAAACCATTCTGGTTTAAAATTGTATTCCAGGGGCAGATGTTGTACGCTTCAAGGCTGAGGTAAATTTTGATGGACGAGAAATAACTCGCTGTCATCTCAACAGAGTTGACATGGAACTGTTATTAGAGGTAGGTGTCTCCCACATTGCTGGCTTAGATTTGGTTGGATTGCAATATATTCTGAAAACAATCAATTGAAGGGTAATACTTTGCAGTTAACTGTATTGTCATGCAAGTGTCACCGTATAACTATGTTGTCAGACAAGAGTCTCTGTTTTGTAATGCAAAAAACCACTCTACTATTTGATTCTATTTCTTCCAGGAAGTTCAAAAGCTGACAACAGTGCCTGAACTAGAGCTTTTTCTACTAGAACATGGGGAAGAAGTGATTGATATGTTGGGTCAACAAGTGGACCGAATTGAAAAAAATATAAAGGTAAAGTTTTCCTCTACAATAGAACAACTCCCTTCACTCATGCATCGTATACCTTTTAAGGCCAGAGAATAACGACACATATGGAAGTTGACCAATTTTCGCCAAATTTGGAAAGGGGAATTCATTGCTTCTTCTTTCATTTCAGAAAAGAAATCCAGAAGTACGTCACGTTGACCTAGAGATCCTGTGATGTCACATGGACATTCATTCATGTAAATACCATGTCAAGGTGGACAGAAAAGGAACTTCCAAAGAGATCGTCAAAATGCACTCTAGTTTTTTTTTTTTGCCAGCTCGAAGTGATGGATAATTACAATACATGTGCTTGTATCACACAGTATGGTCAGCGTTGTATTAAGATAAATACAAGCTCTACTGATTTTATTTCAGTTGTGTTCGGAAGATAATTAATCAAATGTTGATTAGTTATGGTGGTTTTCAGTTGTATCAAAACTGTGCTCAACACTGGTCGGCGCCAAAGGCTTTCACTGGAGTGAACTTGCAAAACTGTCTTTTATAAACACATCTAAAATTAAAAGGCTACTTTAGTGTCACACCGTCATCCATGTTAAAAGGCCAGGTCACGTCAGTTTGGCGACTCTTACACATCTCAAATTAAAAACTGTAAAAAGCTATACATAAGTTAGACTAGCCCATGAGTCCATTTTGCCGGCTTCCATAGCATGAGCAACCAGAAATGTAGCCCGCGAATAAGAGAGGCGGCTGTATTCGCAGGCTACCAGAAATAAACCCCTCCCCTTCCCAAAGGAATGTTGCTTCTCCCTTAGCTTTTTGTCAGACTGGTTTCTCCAACAGATTGCCGGTACTTCTTAAGGTCGCGCAGTACCCTTGCTTTCACTTGGTATGTAAAGAGTATGCACGAACAGTGGCAACTGAAGCCGACAGAAAACGAAATGTTTGTGAGAATATATGTATTAAAGGTTCTTTGTAGTGTTCGGCGAGAGGGAAGTGGTCTTAAATGGCGGCGGGTTGATCGAGTGACTGTTTACGAATGACTTTTTCTACTTCACGTCTGTAAACCCCCTCAGCCTACGGGCCTGCGCTTGTTGGATATGAGACAGTTATAGCCTACTCGGCGCTCCGCGCCCCTCTCAATTATACTAATTATTTGAGGAAAACTATCTCCTCCCAAACATACCCAAAAAACAACCAAAAATATAGAAAACACCCCATTTATGTAATAGGCGAAAGTTTTTGGGGTTGCTTTAAACGTGCCATGTTAAGGGGCGATAAAACGACCTTCAGGTGTACCCCTGCCTTATAAATCCTAAAAAAAGGGGGAGGTCTAGAGTTCCCAACAAGCAACGTCACATAGTTCAAGCAATGATTAGAACCAAAAACGTTTTATTTTTTAATTACAATACTCGCAAAGAAAACAATACGATTACAAACAGTACATTACATACACTACTCGCAACACTAGCTCAACTTGTACTAATTACATTACTCTAAATACAGTCTTTACACTATTCTATTTACGATGCAGTCTTTACACTACTCAATTTACGATGCTTACAGTACAATCTTTATACTACTTTCTACAGTTTCGCGTCTCATATGACCTGTGAGAACGTTCTCAATGAATACATTTATCTGTTTTACTTATTAATATTTTATTCTTTTAAAAGCATGCCTAAGTTTGTTGAGGTGATTATATTCCTAACACTGGAGAAAACAAACTCAGACTTAATGTGACTACCCTACTGTCGAACACCCGGCCTGAACACTTACCATTAAATACATTCTCGTCCCCAGAGTCCACGATTCTTCTAATCTGAGCCAGAGATAGAATCCTGGCGCAGATCAGAAGAATCATGGACTCTGGGGAGGAGAATGCATTCAATAGATTTGACTTTGACATGTCAGTTGTGTTATCAGAAGGTACAGAAATCAGAAGGGGCGTGCTGCTTATCCATCTCGCATCTGATCAGTGACAATGACATTACACAGAATATTCTCACGTTCACACTTTTCTGATTGATACTGTCAACATGCCCTTACTGAATCTACAAATTGTCAGGTAAAGATTTGTTTCTTGACCAATGGAACAACAGTGAAAAAATACACGCACTTAAGCTTTTTGCGTGGATTGGTTTTGGCTCACAGGTTTTGCCGGCTCCGAGTACAAAATAAGTTATTTACATTAAATTTCGTTGCAATAGGCCGGGTGTGACCATTTTGGTTTTGGTTTCGTGTCAGTACCAGTCTCCAGCTATCAGTTAACCAAAAGAAAATCATTACTGGAGATATTACCATGAAACAAGGCGGTGATACACGAGACAACTTGTAACAACGAATTTTCGTGCAATAATGTTGGTGACACGTTGCGAGTTTTTGACTTGGGTTCAAAAACTCGCAACGTGTTGCCGAGTCAATGAGACCAGTCAATGAGTTACGTCACATGTTACACGGTGTTCGATTTTTCGCGCAACATTTTGCACAAAAAAATCGTTGTTGCAAGTTGTTCCGTGGAAGCTGCCGAAGGTTAAATCATTTGATTTTTTGGTTTTAGAGGGGTGGGCCCTTTTCGAAGAAGTGCGGGGGGGGGAATTTTTTTTTTTTTTTTTTTTTTTTTTTTTTTTTTTGGGGGGGAGTGTAAGCCCCCCCCCGGGGGGGGGGGGGCAAAAAAATCCCGTCGGGGACTTCGATTTTTTTTTTGTCTCACGCTCGCGACATGCTGAATATTTCATCTTTCACATGTTATTTTCATGTTCTGATATCTTGTTGTGGGTTCTTTGAACGACACAAGCAAGAGTTTACTTACTTTGCGATCTCTTTGCTATTTGAATGTTTTTAATCGTTTCAATTTCATAACTTGTAGGAAAGTGAGGCCCGGAAGGATTGGCGCTTATTGGAATAGGGAGTCGCTAATTATAGAGTGGGCATATATACAACTTGAATATGGTTTAATTGAACCATTGATTGTATCGTTTGCTCTTTACAAAACACCATGATGGAGTTCTCGTTCCTTCATCATCAACCCCTTGAAAAATACAAACAAGCCTGTTAGTAAGAGCTTCACGGTAATACTATAGCAGCAACCTTTAAATTATAAAAGAAAACAAACTCAAACTAATTTTAAAGAAGAATATCCAGATATCGATTTCTCCAAAAGTTAAATGTGACCATTCATCCTGTGCTGTACAAATCGTGGTTCAAAAAACATTTTCAAATGATTTCTAACAAATAGTTCCTGCAGTGACAGAGGTAAGGTAGGTTAAGTCTTCGGCGAGCCAAGTGGCCCATACAGCCGATACAGCCGGGGATGTCGTCCGCTGGGATGCTAGTCCATCGCAGCGTTACCCCCAGCGTTAAATTCGCCGTTGGCTATTTTTACACCTGGGTTGAGAGAGGCACTGTGAGAGTAAAGTGTCTTGCCCAAGAACACAACACAGTGACCCCGACCAGGGCTCGAAACCGGACCGCTCGATCTGGAGTCCAGCGCGCTAACCATTGGGCCACCGCGTCTCCCAGTTACAAAGAGCCCAGTGAGAAAGGTCTAAGTTCTTTGGCGTCAATATACAACTAACCTGTCTAAGAGCTGCAAGCTGCTGTAGAATCATCTCTTGACGTGCTGTTGGTAATCGCTCTGTTGGCGAGGACTAAACAAAGCAAGTAGTCAGTCTCGGAACAATAATTCCTCTTGTTAAAGTATTTTCGAAAAGTTTGTGGAGAATAACAATTTAGTGCAGAATGCACTTTTGTGATGGTTTGTTGGGGATGTCATCCGCTATAGCTCCACCTGCTAAGGTGTAAACCACCTGCTAAGCTGTAAGGTGTAACAGTCAATTAAAAAATTAATATCAACTAATTAATTTTTATGTGATGGGGAGTACCTGACCGTGTGCCCTTGGTAAAACGGGCAGTTTATCTACGCATTCTCTGCCCCAGAATCGCTTGTCCCTCTTAGCCGGCAAAGCCTGGGGCATGAGGAACAAATGGCTCTGGGGTCACACGATCTGATTCGCTTGATTTTTAACAAAGGAAATTTACATCCAGCCAATCAAATCAAGTTTTAAAATCCTTTACAACAATGCGATTATAAAACGGTTCATCTGATTGGCTAGATTTAAATTTCTTTGGTTAAAATCTAGCCAATCAAATCATGTGTCCCAAGAGCCACTTGTTCCTCGTGCCCCAGGCTTTGCCGGCTTAGAGGGACAGTTGGCTTTGGGGACGAGAATGTGTATCTACGTTACTTTCATGTGAAGAGCACAAAGGTATATAGAAAGGTACAACGATGGTATGTCTGTTTTTGTCAGTAGTTTCTAATAGCAAGATTGTTTATCCTTAAATACTGCCCTAAGTCCTCTTTCTTGTACGCGTTCAAGCTTTCTCCTATCGCTAGCCTTGCAGAAGTGCCAGGTGAGGTGACAGTAAGTTAGGTGTGGTAAAATGGCAGCTTTATATAGTTGCAGCTTTGCTTCTGTTGGTATCAGTTATTGATTGGCCATATTGCATTCTGCACTGTCCTTTGAGTCTTAGCCCACCTCACGCTCGAACTCCCCTTCTCCTTCTCCTTCCCCTTTGAACGCCGGCCACGCAGGCTATTTGAGTCTCTGAGTTTTTGTTGTCAGAACCAAAACCAAGCTACACTGCAAAAATTAGCTTTTTGATGCTCCGAAAGCAATTTTGAACCACGGCTCTCAATCAAACCTGTATAGGAGCATTATCATGCTGTGGGCCCTAAACATTTCGTTGCTGATGCAAGTATAATAAATAACATTTGCAAACTTCTCCTGTCTCTTTCCCCAATATTTAGTCAACCAAATCCTATCATTAAAAGAAACAAAAGGATGAAGTTTCCAGAAATCCTAAACTAAAGCTCACCTGCATTGCATAGACCTGTCCAGCTCTTTGTTCTTGTGTGATTTCTTTGCCTCGTTTATCTTTCCGTATTGCAGTCGTTCTGGAAAGATCACCCTTTTTAGGCTCTTGTTTAGCCAGTCTTTGTCGACCTCTCGGAGTATCTGACGTTTTTTCTGCCACATTGTCCTTTCTAACAGCTTGCCTACCCAACTGAGTTTTTTGGCTGAGACTTGACACTGTTGTTCGGTGTGCTTGAGGGGGGATCACCACTGATTGTGGTTTCTTTAGTGTTGGTTTACTTCTGTTCACTGAAGCGGGATCTTTACGGGAACCAACATTATCACTCTGGAGAGATAAGGGAGTACCTGGAACAGCAGATAATGTAGCACTGGAAGTCCTGGTGTAAGGTATCATAAAGGCATCCTCTAGCGGAGGGGGGACTGGTGCGGTCTCCTCGCTGGGATGACGACTATCCAAGGAAGACTGTCGCTTGTTTCGTTGTTTGGATGTTTGCTTCTTTCGCTGACTTCTCTCCGATTGTGACCTTGTTTTTATGTGGCCAGCACCACTGACGGGTGATAAAGAAGATTTTAAATGAGACTTCGCCTGAGAATTATTCCGTACAGAATAAACAGGAGATGAAGTTGTCCATTCTGATTCTAGCGACATTTTGAGACTTAATTCTTTTAACTCTGATTCAAATGAAGCATCCTTTTGGTGTCTCATGGCAGTGCCATGTTCAGTCTCTGTTGTCACTTGGCTGTGCTGTGTTCCTCTCGGACTTGTTTGGTTGTAACCCGCAGTAGACACATCTACTTCCTTGTTATGAGGCGAAGTATTTGTGTCTATGTGCTGCTGCACCAGGCCAAGGCCAGCTTCAAAAACAAAGAGACAACAGCTTCATTATTTGGATCCACGACAAAGCAACGTTTTTGAAAACATATACCAACTGAACAAAATTTCGAAAGATACATCCAGTCATTACATTTATACAAATATTAAAACTCTTACCAAGCGGTTTTAAGTTATTAAATTAGCCTTAAAAGCTTTAAACAGGTTACCTTTGACCTTCTTCAGCGTTGCCATAGCTAATTTTAAAATCATAGCAGTGCAGTTTTGTTCATTGGTGAAATTAATACATTCACGTTTTTACTACTCCGTATTTGTCGGAATAACTGGTAGAATGTTATATCATGTAGGATCACTCTCTGGGAAAGGAGCACCAGCTTCTGGGCTATAAGCATAAGCTACACATACTTAGAATCGAATATTGTCCTTAATGAAAACATCCTCGGAGACCCAGGGGCAGTTAGTCGAGGCGAAACAAAGGAAACTTGGCAAGAGTCGGTGCGGCGAAAGTCTTCAAGAAGGGCTGAATGAGTTCCTCTGGACCATTTCCAAACGGCTCTGCAAATGCTGGCTTCTAATTGAGCAGAAAAATTCCTTTGTATTATTCTGTCCAATTGGCAAACATTAACGTTATTGTCACTTTCGTGTGTTCTTAAACAGTGGTTGTTGGATCTGCTATACTTTTATTTTAATTGCCACCAGAGAGAGCCGAAAAATGTTGGGAAATCATTTCGGATGTCAGAAAGAAAGATGTCTGGAGAAGCTCGTTTCCCAGGGACTCTTTTCGCACTCAAGTTTTTATCGGGTTTACCTCGTTTTGCCCCGACAAACTGCTCCTGGGTCTCTGAGGATGTAATGAAAATAGCTATGGACTTATCACTTTAGTCCGCATTTGTTACACTAGATGTCTCCAAAGTTTGTGGAGAAGAGAATTAAATCCACGGATTAAATCAAATTATCACAATAGACCAGAAAATACCAACATATGAAATATTTGGCCCTTCCTGGTAATATTCTATTTATAAATATTGTTCATAAGTGGATCGAGACGAAAATCAAAGGCTCATGAGCAGTCGTGAATGTGAAAAACTGATAGCCCAGAATAGCCAAAAAAAATGCGCTGACCGACTGATTGTCTTGAAATCGAACGTACGTCAAGTGAGTCGAAGCGAGGACCCCGAGAGAGACCGAAGTGGCAGAAGAGGACAGAGGGAGCTGAGGAAGAAGCAGGACACCAGCTGTCCATGCAGGGCAAAACCAGGTACTCAGCCAAACAGGACAGTGAATCGACATACACCGAGAATGGCAGACACGGACAGAGGCAAGACAACAGAGCCCCAGGACCGATGGCAGGAACAGAGTCCCAGAGGCCGAACGACAGACTGCGCTTCCCGCCCCCGCACCCCACTCCACACCAGCTCAGCCCCCACGCCAGCCACGAGGGCCCCGCACGCCCGAGGGCGCCCGCCCCGCAGCAGGGGCCCGGGGGCGGAGAGACGGGGGGGGGAGGAACGCGACGACAGGGGGGCGGCCGGCCCCCACGGTGTGGGGGCAGCAGGTCACGCAGTAGCTGCGGAGCGCGCACGTGCTGAGTGCGCCCCTGCCAGCGTCCCTGAAGACGGAGGAGCGGGCCACAGAGCGGCGGGGGGGGGGGAGGGGGAGGCCGGGGGGCCGGCCCGAGCGCGGCGCGGGCGTCTCTGGGGTGGGTCCAACGCCAGGGCAGCCCACCCCGTTACAAGCCAGGACCGGAGCCAGCAGACGCAAAGTCGTTTTGCATTCACGACTTAAAAAAATGAACTCAGTCAATTTTCCTAGTTCTAGGACCTCACGCTTGGTCAACAATAGACTTTCTAATTTAAGTCGTTCGCCTGTCGTTTCCGGTTTGGTGGTAGTGGACCCCGCTCGTTGCTCGCGCTTCGCGCCCTGTAATCTCAACTTGTAGCCAAGTCTAGGTCAATAACAGCTGCATGATACTATTATTATCAACTTTGCTGCAGCAAAGTGGCAGTGATATACTTAACATACGTGAGATTAATCCAGATACATCGTGACCACCTAACTCCAAATGCTTTATCCTTTTTGCAGCTTTTTCCTTATGAAACAAATAAAATTCACAATTATCCACTGAGTAAAATGCGTGTCCCGAGAGCAGTAAGGTATTTCAGTGAACAACATATTGTTATTGTTGTCTCATTCATTTTTGTAGTCGTAGAACGTTTTATATAGATAATTTAAAAAAAGGCGCAAATCCGTTGCAGCGAATAGATAATAATAGTAACTGTTTTGTAAAGAAGTGTTGCTAAAAAAAACAAATTGTCTAACTAATGTGAGAGAAATTTGTGTCTTAAGGAGGAATAGGCTTATATATTTGAATCAGAATTTTTTTCAATTTGAATCAAAGGTTGTTTAACAGACGTCTTATTTGTGTTAATCTTTCTAGGTCCTAGGGTTTATTCACTAAATGCACATATGACCCTTATATTCAAACATAATGAGCTTTCTTGACCTGTAAAATCTTTGAAATTAATTGCCAAATGACATCTGACAAAAGAACTTTTTTAAGCAATTCCGTTCACTCCAGAAATAAAACAAAGACATAGTTCAAACAGGATAGACTTGAAAATGTGAAAATGATAGCCCTGGTATAGACAATGAGCATTTTGTGATTAAGAGGTTTTAAATCAAATGATGTAAACCACACTCCAATTATCAAAACAAAACTGGGCTTTGTACACACAGTAATGACTGTAATGATTTACAGTAAGTGGCTTGTAATTAGCAGAAGTTATTTCAAATAACTTCAGCAATAAGAAAAATATATTTAGTAAATAAATATATTTTTCTTATTGCTGAAGGAATGTATTCATGTGACGTATGCATGTGTATTTGTTGGTATAACTGACCTGCTGGGCTGACTCATGTGCCTGTAAAATACTTAATTGTAACGCCTCTGCACGATGCCTTGCTTCTTCCTAGAAAATAAAAGAGAAAAGAATGCAACTTAAATTACGTTATTTGATGAGACAACTCCTAATGCAGTCCCCCTGCTAATATCCTGCCACCTTTTATCTTTTTAGCTTATTATTTTTACTTATTTATGGCAAAGAATCATTAGGTTTCATGGCTGCTTACTTTGCCAGAGTGCCATCAAAACCGTAGCTACATATGACCAGCTGTGTATTTTGTGTGTTTTTTATCTCGTTACTGAATTACTACTGAGCCATTTTCATGTTATTGGCAATAATTCAACCATTATTTCTCCATTGCACACCAGCGCATTTAAAACCCAGCATCTATTTGGGGCCATGCATTTATTAAATAAATGTCAATTTCGATCATAATTTGTCCACGGCATCATTTTTGTCATTAATGCCTAAAACAGTAAAACTGAACTAAAAAAAATCAACTGGACAAAAACAAAATTTCACGTTCTCTTTAGTCAATTTTGGTGTTAAGTATTGGCTTTGGTAGGTCAGCTATCTTTAAATATAATATTGATTAGTCTATTCTCAGCTCTTATTTAAGGTTATAGATTAAACTCATTAATTAAATATCAAACTGCTACATTGTGCTTAAGGTTGCGCAGGACCCTTGCTCATTAATAAATTCATTAGCCAAATTTCTTGACGGGATGCTATCTTGTAAAACTTTAATTCACTACATTTTGAACATCGATTTTGCTAAAATTTATCAAGGATAATAGGGGATGATAAAATAACATCATGATTGTCCTTTTACTAAGAGATGACCATTGACTGTGATGTTACAAGCTCTTAAAAGTTAACTGCATACAATGCGATTTTGTGTCCTAGTTCTCAGCTAGAACAGCGCAACGAATGTTATGAAAATAACCTACTGATCAGTCATAACCTCTTTTGTGTTATGACAAGAGCGACATTTTCGATAAACAAAAATTCTCATGAATATTTCGTAGTTTGTGCATACTCTTAAAGTAAATACATACTAATGGTTGCAAGGGTCCTCCGCGACCTTAAAACTCTCCCTTTCTTTTTTTTTAACCTGGGATTTACCAGGAGACTGGTATTTACATGTAAAAAATGTGGTACAGAATTATTGGCTGACCTCTTTTTCCTCTCGTAGTTTAAGTTCCCCTCTATACTGCTTTTGAAGTCTTTCTCTCTCTAAAACTAGTGCCTTTTCTTTCTCTGCCTCTTCTTTTAGTCTTCTTTCTTTCTCCTCTTGCTTCAGTCGTCTTTTTTTCCTCTACTTGTTCTTTAATTGCACGCTAGAAGCAGATTAATAGATTCAGTTCAGTTACGAGGACCAGACTAACCTGAGTTGTAATTTAGTTTTTGCACGGTGCTATCAGGTGTTAGAACTGATGCAACTTTGTGACTGATTTTACACCTTCACTGGGTATTACTCTTTATAATAACTACCACGCATTAATTAGCATTTATTAATACATGTGTAGTTGTAAAATTCATTAACTATTCATGAGGGTGCAAACCAATCCCGGCACAGTATTCAGATCACATGTACACAACTGTAAAGCCCAATACAAATCAAACAATAAAATTAACTTTTGATACAAACTCCTGCTCAGCTAATTGGTATTCATTTACTTTTGATACAGATCTCTACCGAATCGCATAACAATACTTTGCATTCAATTTATTGTTTTCATTTCACAAGTATTATCGGTGAGCCATTGTAAACGCCCATACAGATCTCCCGCTCATATTTTATCTACCACTTACATTTCTGTTGCATCATTGACCAAGTTTATTATTTGCATCATATTCATGAATGCAAATCACACCAGAGAAAATCACAGAAGGCCAGATTTCACACAAGCAAATTACACACATGCACATAATGTTGGAAAGTAACATAAGAGAGTCATGAATGTTGATTAAAATTTGCACATCACAAATTACGAAATTTACAAGAAAATCCTACTAAGCTGGTCACCTGATGCTCAAGTGTTTTCAATCTTTTCCTATCAAGTTCATCCTGGTTCATGTCACCTAAACTTTGCAATCCATGACCTCGTGCATGAACATTACCAGCCCTGTAACAAACACCATACACAAGTTATGTATAACATAACCCAAGTTTGGATCCAGGGAGGTACTTTGTATATTTTTGAGTGGGGGGTGTGTCACTGGGATTCTGAAAGCCTTACCCTACACTAGACCATGTTCCGCTGATTTTGCAACCCTATACTAGGCAAGGCACTGATATTCTCTACCCTATACCAGACTTGCTATTTTTAGAACTGTAAACCGTAATGTTCTTATTTACGTTTAGGAGAGCCTCTTTCTCCTCTGAGTTTCTATTCCTATTCTGGACTTAATTCTTCATACAACTAATCAGTTTCTTGGAAAATGATACCCTATTCTAGACCAAAACTCTCTGATTTCTATACCCTATCCCAGACCTAAACTGCTTGAGAACCTTACCCTTTACAGCAGCACATACCTATATAGCTCAAATATGTCAAATATGGGGGTTGAATTTGTTAATTATCAAATCTTTTTAAAATATTTATAAAAAAAAAATTTTTTTTTTTAGTAGTAATGTCGCCGTTTACTACTAAATTAGTCCTAACTAAATTTTGCAGATACTTTTAAGTAATCATAATTTCTTGAGAAAATGACAGAGCCATGTTTAACAAAGTTGTCTATTAACCCATTGACTCCTGGAGATTTTCCAAAAACGCTTTTTTTTTTTTTTTTGTTTTTTTATGGTTTTTTTTAAAAAAAATTATCTCCACTCCCAAACCCCCCCCCCCCTTTTTTTTTTTTTTTCTTTTTTTTTTTTTTTCCTTTTTTTTTTTTTTTTTTTTTTTTTTTTTTTTTTTTTTTTTTTTTTTTTTTTTTTTTTTTTTTTTTTTTTTTTTTTTTTTTTTTTTTTTTTGCCCCCGGGCGGGCGCGGGGGGGGCACCACCCCCCCCCCACGGAAGAGGGGGGGGGGGGGGGGGTTTTTTTTTTTTTTTTTTTTTTTTTTTTTTTTTTTTTCCCTTTTTTCTGGTTTTTTTTTTTTTTTGGTTTTTTTTTCTTTTTTTGCCCCCTCTGTGTGGGGTTGGGGGTGGGGGCCCCCCCCCGGCAGACCCCCCCCCCCTTTCCGCCCGGTGGGGCGGGCGGGGGTTAATCACCATAGAAAACAATACCGTTCTCAACATAAAAACTACCAATGGAGAAAAACAAACAATAACAAGTTAAAAAATTTTACTCTAAAAGATATTAAATATACATCAACATGAAGAAAAAGATACACAATTGTGTTTTGAAGGAAGAATGCGAAGAAAAAGTTCCAAAATAAAAAATGTGACTTTTTTATCCATGGTTATTTTGTTTAGTGTAAAAAAAAAAACATTCACTCATGTATCCGAGAAAAGAACCCCCTCAGGTATATCAAAATTATTATTTTTTGTTTGTGTAATGGGTATTTTAATTGAAGAATTTCACCAACAGAAAGTATTTAAAGCGTCCCTAGCTGCAAAATGTCTAAATCACAATGCCTGAAGAAAGGGAGATTTTAGCCTGCATTGCAGACGAACTGGCTATACTGGGGTTTAGTTTGTCTGCAATGCAGGCTAGTAGATTTTGGCTCAGAGCAAGTACAAAACAATTTTTAACATTGCCACTGTAATGAACAATAATGAGGCACCATGCTTACTTGATAACTTGTCACAAGTAACATGCTTTATCAATATGATTAGTATTTTACCTAAAACTATTTTCAAGTACATCTGAAGCTGCAGCATTTAATGGAGATTCACGTTTAGTGGCAGTAACACTGCTGGTTACAGTGGCACTAGATTCATGTTTTGTGGCAACAACATTGCTGGCAAGGGTGGGTCCAGAAGGTGACTCATTTGATATGACGGGCGTACGACTCCAGCTTTCCTCTTTGGCTTCCTGTTAGTAAATAACACACCTTGTTATATGGCAGGAATTTACTTTCCAATGGTGGCTGCTTTCATTGGCTACTTCAACATCAATCACATGACATCTAACAATAACAACTGCTACCTGCCAAAAGTCTCAGAGTGAGCAACATTGCAAAATCTATGATGTTAGAGAGTGATGATGCACTGTTACCCGCGAATGATGAGTCTCATTGTGCCATATAACAAATCATATTTGGACTGGTCCCTCAGGAAACCAGGTAATTTTGTTTCCCTCTTATCTCAATGTTTCCCTTGGTCCCCTTCAGAAAATATTGAGGTTCTCAGAAACAAAATTAACTGTTTCCCTATACTACATGCCCTTAAGGTCGCGCAGGACCCTTGCTCATTAATATATTCATAAGCCAAATTTCTTGTTGGAGTGCTATCTTGTAAAGCTTTAATTCACTACATTTTGAATATCGATTCCTCTAAAATTTAATAAGGATACTCAGGGATGATGGAATTACATGATGATTGTCCTTTTACTGAGAGATGACGGTTGTCTGTGATGTTACAAGCCCTTAAAAGTTTAACTGAAGATAATGCGATTTTGTGTCCAAGTTTTCAGCTAGCACAGCGCATCAAGTTAAAGATGAATTCAGTGATGCGCTCGGCTGATGGCGAGCCACGAGGAATGACGCACATTCCGACACTTACACTCATATAACGCAGAATGACAAACGAGAGGGAACGACCACCGCGCAGCCCGGCGAACACGACTGGGCGGACAACTATGATGCTGTCACCGAGGAACGCGAAAACAAAACGAAACAACCCCGAGCGCGCAGACGGACTGGAAATCAGCTTTAAATGATTATATAGCCTAGTGATAAATCGTAACTTCTTTGGTGCTCCCACTAGAACGAAATTTTCGATTTCTGAAACTGCTACAAGTTAATGGCTTCTAAGAGAGTAAAACTGTGAAATCTAAACTTTGAAACATGCTATCTTCATAATTTTTGAGAAGGAAATTTAAAAATTCGCTCTAGCCAGAGCACAATAGAGTACACCAAGTTTATGTTCCTCGCGAATCAACCCTTGAAATTCTATATCAGCGGAGAAAACTTGGACACAAAATTGAAGGTTTTGAGGCTTCCGAAGACCTTCCGAGTTAATGTTTACAACAATGTGTGATATATTCAAAGCTGTGAATCTATTTATGATAATTCCCTGTGTTCCAGCGCACGTGGCACAAAGCTGAGAACAATTACTAGTAATTATTTGTACAAAAGAGTTTAAAAACAAACATTCTCATGAATATTTTGTTTGTTGTCGGCTTCAGTCGTCCAGCAGTTCGTGCATACTCTTTAAATAAATACATACTAATGATTGCAGGGGTCCTGCACGACCTTAAGGAGAGAAGAGAAGACCCAAGGAGTGAACAACAAGGAAGAAAATGTGACGAAAAAAAAAAAAGAAAAGAAAGAAAAGCGAAAAAGAAAAAATAAAAAACCGCTGAGAAGCTTTGTCTCTAGTTCGTTATTATGAGATAAAGCACAAGAATAACCAAAAAAGGGAGTTGACACTTGCGATAAGCACAAGACGACAAAGCAAGTGCAGTGCTTTAAAATAAACATATTTTCAAAAGCTTGTGTTGATCTCATGTTGGTTTACACTCAAGAAATAAGCGCAGCCACAAGTATTAGGAAAAAACATTTTTTTGTGCTTGTGCTTATCTTATGCCAGTTCACTCACAAACTTTTTCTCTTGCTTGTGCTTATCATACAATTAAGTGTGAACCAGGCTTAACACAAGCTACTGATGTCAGTGGAATCAAAACTACTAAAAAAATATTAAACTTAGTTGAACAATTGAAATAACATGAATTACATGTCATATAGTTAAAGTACCACAAAGTTTTCATATAATCTCTAATCATGTTTACCTTCTGTAGCTGCTGCAATTTTTCTTGAGCTTGCCTTTCATTCTTTTCTTTGATCTGTTGTTCTGTATAAAGGCAAGTAAAACATCATATTTAACAAAGTTTTGCTAGGTTCTAATTGAGATAGTATTAAATGTTATTACAATAATGTATTAAGCTATTTTTTTAAAACATTACTCATGCCAATTTCACTTCAACAAATTTAAAATGCGTTTTGCATGTTTAAAAACTCTATATATACTTGGAAATATAAAATTATATTAAAGAAGTTATAAAGGAAGTCTCTTTTCTGCCACTCCTTAACTTTCTTGTTGAGGACTTAGTTTAGTTTTAAGTTTTTTTGGTCTGGTTTTTAGGTGCATTGGATTATAAAACATAATTAGCAAAATTGGTGCAAAAACCTCAAATAAACAGCGTTTTCAAAAAATCAGCCTTATAATTATACATCAAATATTGCATTATCAGACTTGTCAAGAACAAACACATCTGCTTGTACACATACCAAGTTCTTGCAGCCACTTCTTCTTTTCATCAATTTTAGATTGGTAAGTTTCGTACTTTACAACTCCTGGAGCCTAAGAAGAGAGAATACAATTTACCAAGATGGAGGGCAAAACTTAAAATAGCAGACAGTGAATCAATGACTGAAGGATGGACAGACAGATGGATGGGTGTAAGGATAAATGCAGATCCAACAAACAGTGTCCATTAAAATAATATTACAAATGTGACAAAAAGAAACACACATTATAAACCCAAGGGCATATTACAGCAATTCATGTTACACCAAAGCAGACTGTAAGTCATTATGGCTGACAGTGTGACTACTCAAACCACCGGAACGAGACCGAGAGACGCAGAAAGGAGCAAATGAGAAGCGAGACAACATGACGGAATGTGACACAGATCATCGAATCATCGAACCATCATCACGATCGATGAATATGGGTGTACTCACTCGTGCAAGGACAACCTCAAGCGAACACTCCAGAAAGGAGATGGGCAGGACACAGCGAAGAACGAGAAAGAGGGAGAGAGCGCCAGCTTGTAGGTGCCTGTCCACGCGATCTACGCGTCCCGCACTCTCCCGCTTGCCCAAACTCCTCGCCAACTTAATGGAAGTCGCAGGAGGAGCCTGACCACACACAACAGTGTACGTCCTTGCTCCCGGGATGCTCCGCTAGACTGTCGTAGGATTGCAATCTTCGGATCCTGAGAGTCCCGGGACCGGCCGCAGAGAACAGAGACATCGATGACATCGAGAGGAATGTGACCGATTGGTATGATGCCGTGCCTCGATCTACACCATCATTGATGAATCGATTGATTGATTGATTCCGATCATCGATTTTGATCGATGATCACGCGGGAAACCAGGCCGCTTGAAGCAAAATTATAAACAAATATAAACAATCACAAACAAATCAATAACATTGAAGAATATAAACAAAAGCTCTACAACATTTTCAAGTAAAGTTAATGTCATCAAATGCCGCTAAGAATGGGATCTGGGTTGTAGAGCTGTTGTCTAGATGCTTTTACATCACTGCCCTGTTTACAATTACCTTATTACATAAAATTTTCGTGACACTTAAATTTTGCGATTTTGCGAAAATTTTGTATTTTTAATCACCTAAGTAATTTCACGTTTGTTGAGTTAGACACAATTAACATTTCCTTGGCAATATCAATTAACATGTCCTTGAATTAAATAAAACGACTTTATCAAAGGAACAATAACGTCAAAAGTTATTTAACAAAAAGGCAAGGGTCACAATTGAAGTCCACAGCACCCATTTACGTTGAAAATTCCTTCCTTCAGTGGTACTAAACTTATTCTTGATTATTGACATAATATTTACATGAGTCACTCAATTTTAACGTGTCGCGAAAATTTCATGTAATAAGGTAACATTTTAATTGGTCAACTTCTTCCAAGTGGCCCAGTTGGAGTGGTTGCACTGCATGAAACCATTCTTACCCCAACAGCAAATGAACTTCGCATGGCTAAAGGGGTAGTTGTGGTGATGACATCATGTGTGTTTAAGCTCTCTGTAGTTGTCGTCATTAAATGTTTGGACCTGAGGTCAAATGCTGAAACTGATGGCATATTTGTATCACTCGTTGAAGACAAGTCCTGAAATGATTAAAAATAAAATACTAATTACTGGTGCATGGTGAACCCTAAAATGTTTTACTCTTAATGCAATATCTCTGTCAGGCAGAAAATGGTGCATGCTCTTGAGTCTCATAAAACTGCAATAAGCCACCTTAAGCATCACTGTCTTTTGAAAATTTTTACTCAGTAGTGTTAAGTGTGAAATTCCTGATACCATACATGTATGTGACAACTTGAAAATATTTTATCTAAGGTTGGATAAGTTTTACTAGCACACATACCTGATGCATCTTTTTGTAGTCTGCCACAACATTCCCTGACTGGGTTCTTATAGGTGCTCCTCCTCCTGGTCTACCCCAAGGATCATACTCTTCAAGCTCATTTTTGTTAAGCTAAGCAATAATACAAAAAGAATCATCTATTTAAACTGGCCTTGGATGATCTAGCTCAGTTAACATGAAAAAAATCATTGTCAATGTTTTTTTCTGTCATAAAATTACTTTTTATGACATTGACATTTTGAGAATATGCATTCATTGCAGCAAATCAGGGAAGTATGGTAAATCAAGGAGTTACAAAACATAGTGGAAAATGTCTTGAGGACTTTTAAGGACAAATTCAAGTATTTTCAAAGCACATAACTGAATAATAATGTTCCTGATAATAATAATAATAAAAACAACAATAAGAATAATAAATATTGTCATTAGTAATATAATATATTATTATTAGTAGTAGTAGAAGTAGTGAGCACAGCAGCAGCAGAGCAGTAGTAGTAGTAGTAGTAGTAGTAGTAGTAGTAGTAGTAGTAGTAGTAGTAGTAGTAGTAGTAGTAGTAGTAGTAGTACTATGAAGTGATACGAAGCGATACGAAGCATGCTTGAGAACTTGGTAACCAAGCTACAAACTCGGTTCATAATCTGTCCGGCGGACATGTCCAAGCTATTTAAAAACTACCACTATGTCAGACCCATGCCACGCAATCGCTCACCTGTAGCTATAAATAATCATTCACCTAGCTATTTTAAAAATATTTACGAACACTCTGCGCTCTGTGTGAATAGTTATTTTTGTGTTATTCAGGCGTTTGGCTTGGAGCGAGTACAAGTCGTACAATTTACCCGGAATGTGTTGAACATTGCAAAACAACGACTTGTTTTCGGGATATTCCAATTTTTGTTTTGAGTTTATTCTTGGAATCGAAACGTATATTGCAAGCTCAGCAAGAAATATGTGTCAATTGCTTAACCATAAGCCGTTAGATTTATTCCTTTACGTGTTTTCGTTTTCTGTCTCAGGGGAAGAAAACTACCAATTAAATTTTAAAGCATGTTATGAGACCAATGCAAATCAGTCATCACATCTCTACTCACAACATGGAAATTAGTTTCCCCGTCAGGGGATGAAAAAAAGAGAGAGGTGTATTGGTTGAAGAGAAAAGAACAATGCGGTTCATGTTCTGAAGACCGGAAATATGGCACGTGGGGCTACAACGCGCTCAGCTGCTGCAGCAGCCAAAAAGCGGGTGTTGCATTCTTTTTTATAACAACTTTAATCTTCAAATTCAAAGGGTTTTTACAGATCCGAATGGTCGCTTTATCATATGTGATATCGTTGCTAATGGAAAGATCTTACTGTGGCTAACATCTACGCACCTAACGAAGACGACCCAAATTTTTGAGTCTTTTTATCATTTATCTACTTATGTGAGGAAATATAATCGGTGGGGACTTATAAAAAGGGCGGCGCGACATGCCGACAGAGGAGCGGAACCCGGAGCAAGAGATCTTGGCGCCAAAACAAACCCGTCATGCCGACTCGTTTCCTAGTAGGAATTCTATGCGATGCTCATGCAGACATCTCCGTGAACAGACCACAATATCACCCTAACTATCTATACCTCTAACCCCGGGGGCCTGGGAACCCCAGCAACAACTAAGGAGTGACAGCTCTTCTTTGGAAAGATTAAACTAAAAGTGCGAGAAAAAACAATATCCTACGCCGCGTACAAAAACGCAACTACAAAGAGACAAGAGGAAGCATTAGAAAGTGAAATCGCCCTGTTAGAAATCACTGGATTGCAGAACAACCCCTCAATCACCGTCCAGAAAGATTACCACCAAAGAGAAAATGAGCACGGCGATTGAAGTCGCTAGACCGAGGGAAGAAAATATCCGAAAAAGGCACGTAACAGGACAAGTCAAAGAATGACAGATGACACGGAAGAGCGGACAGAGAAACCTGTACAGTCAAAATCCCAACTGCTTTCAATCATCAGTGTTCGCCAAAGTAAACACCACTTCATTGACTCAAGAAGAACAAATCTCTGCGAAGGAAAATTAACTCAAAAGGAATGTTTTGAAGCACTGAAGTATGAATCCCGACAAACACCAGGCACTGATGGACTTCCCGCTGAATTACAGTCTTTTGGATAGATATCGCCCCGTTGATCTCGGCCCCAATTACGCTGACTCTGTTGCCCTCAGTCTCACAGGCGAGGGCTCCCAAAAGGCGCGGCACTCACAAAATGGCGGCCCAACCCCACTGAACAAGCCGAGACGAACACGCCCCACCAACCACCAGAAGGGGATCGCATGCCCAATGCAAAGACACCGGCACTGACGTAGGATTTGAATGGCCCATGACCAGAAGGGTGCGAGGACAACAAAAGCACAATGGCTGGGGCGAGAAGAGGTGAGACAAGGGCCCACTGTCCGACAGAGAAGCGCGAAAAAAAAAAAAGGGAGAGAACGCCGAAACAGACGGTGCCCCGGGAGGGGGGAGGAGGGAGCGGCGACAGACGAAGGAGGAAGCGGCCGACGAGAGTCACCCCCGCCACATGGGGCGGGGGGGAGAGAAGCGGGGCGGGCGAGAGGGAAGAGAGCGGGACCACACGGAAGCGGGGGAGAGGGAGGAGGACAAGATGAGGGGGAGCAGGCCCCGGGGGCAACGGAGAACCCCGAGCGCGGGGCGTCCGGGTGCCGAAGGCATTAAGCAAGAAGTGTTACCTTTTCACTCGATGATTGTGCCAAGGAGTATGAACAACATTCAATCATTCAAATTCTGTAAGAAGAACTATCCCATTGATCACCAAATCTTCACAACTCTCCAACTCATGGTGCGTCTTATAACCGAGCGTTTTTGGAAAATTTTCAGTTTGGAAACTTAGCATGACAAAGTTGCCAAGTTTGGAGTGTGTCTTATAACCGAGTGCGCCTTATAAGCGAATAAATAGGGTATTATTATTACTATTATTATTATTCAAAGTACGTGCCAAATGAAGAAAAATAATAATAATTACTCTGCCCACTTTTATGGAATTTCACCAAAGGAAACACGATAAAACCAACCTTTTGCCACATAGTTTTGCAACAATTTTTACATGATGTTATAACAACATCAACACAATAGAAAGTTGCCAAGATTGCTACTTGAGCAATTCATCAGCTTTGGAACTACAAGGTTTGATTGGGCAGTGTTTACTGGGCATTTGATGCAACTCTATGGAGAAAATCTACAAACTCATAATCTTTGGACATTTAAAAAGCATTGTCTAGCCTTAAAATCTGTTAAGCCCAGGCCAAACAAGGATGAGAGTTGATGAGAGTTCAAACTCTCGCTCTCATTTGGCATGGAATTCTCCTGCACTCTCATCGACTGTCATGCGCTTTCATTGACTTTAAACGTGCTCAAATTTTTTAATGACAGTTTGACGGACTCTAGTTCTCGTTTGGCCTGAGTTGATGATAGTCCATGAGAGTTGACGATAACTTTCATGAGAGTCAACTCTCATCAACTCTCATCCTCATTTAGCCTGGGCTTTATTGGGAGGTGCAGTGGCCTAATGGTTAGTGCACCGGACTCCAGATCGAGCAGTCCGAGTTTGAGGCCTGGCCGGGGTCATTGTGTTTTGTTCTTGGGCAAGACACTTTACTCTTAGTGCCTCCATCCACCCAGGTGTTTAAATGGGTACCGGCAACATAATGCTGGGGGAAGTACCCTGCGATGGACTAGCATCCAATTCAGGAGAGAGTAGAAATATTCCTAGCCGCTTAATGCTACAAAAACTGGGATAAGCTCCAGCAAGTATAGGCCACTAGGCTTGAGGCTTTCCTTTATTGATAAGGGATTACCATTGTTGCTGGAGCTTGCATCAGTTCACATGAATGTGTAGATTTTGAAAAGCTTGCATCATCATCATGCATGTGGTAATAAAACTAAACAGAGCTGCTTTCCTGCAAGCCTGAGACTGCGAGAAGGTGTCCCAGAAAACTTGAAGACAACAAGACCCCTAAAATTTGGCAAAAACTCTACAAGACACATTTTTTGAATGACCATTCACCACTCCTAACCCTGCAAACATAACATCATTTAATTAATACTGCAGACTTACCGATAAATATCTTTTTGCCCTTTCCGCCTCCTTCGCAGCTATTTGTTCATCTGCCATAACAACCAAAAGATTGATTTTATTAATGTATGGATCAGACAACCATACATACACATATAGCCATTGTTTCTCTTCATCTTGTTCATTATGT
Source organism: Oculina patagonica (assembly GCF_052425735.1). Lineage (NCBI taxonomy): Eukaryota > Metazoa > Cnidaria > Anthozoa > Scleractinia > Oculinidae > Oculina > Oculina patagonica. Next base: position 18,195,672 of record NC_135762.1, read on the forward strand.
GCTGTCTTCCATATTACAGACTGACTAATAAGTAACTTGTCATTGTGTTAACCTGCTTTAAACCCACTTTGTTAAGCTAAATTTAAATACAAGTAAACTATATGCATTACCTAGCTCCTTCTTCCATTGAAAATTCTTTTTGGAAACATTTACCTGCATAACAAAAGGAAAATTTGTCATAGATAGGCTTAGCTGCATGTACTTGAGTAAAGTATACACCTGACAAGAGCAATATGTTGTTGCTACAGTTGAACGGTATGATCCAGCTACTGTTGAACGGTATGATTTCATCAGTACATGCAAATGCCAATGTATTATCACAGGCTTACCATCCTCTTGTGACTGGTCACAGCATGCCCATATGAATATTCAAATTCAAATTCGCTTTTATCTGAGATCTTGGGCCTTGAAAAAAACAGTCTTTGAACTGTGTTCTGGCCTGAGTGCAATCAGTTAGCGCCATAGTCCTTTTAAACTTGTCCGAATATCAAATTAGGTCATAAAATTAATTTGTCCATTTACAATGATCTGTACAACCAGCTGGTACAATTTATACAATTTTCACTAAAAATGGTCAAAACAACTGCCTGTGCTCTCCCCAGAAGGCTAAACGTGTTCCACAACAAAACGCCTTATAGGGGACCCAACGGAAATACTTCGGAAATCACGACCACGGAACCAAAGACAACGTGAAGTGAAAAATTAATTTGTACTTGCTATTTCTAAGATTTGTTGAGTGCACTACCAAGTATAATGTTTAAAGAACTGTTTATTACATTAAAAAACATTTCAAGCTGAGATGCAAATAAATTTTCAAATTCATGTTGTCCTCGACTTCGCCGTCGTGATTTCCAAAGTATTTCGTTGGGGTGCCCTGGGTAGAGGACATTTTGTCGTGGACCAAATTTTGCTTTCTGGGGAAGCACAGGCAGATATTTTGACCAATTTTAGTTAAAATTGCAGAAATTGTACCAGCTGGTGGTACAGATCATCATAAATCGACAAATTTACGACCTAATTTGATATTCCAGCTAGTTTAAATGTAGAACGTGACAAACTGATCGCACTCAAATTAGGCCATCCCAGACTACAGTTCAAGGACCGTTCTTTCGAGGACCGAGATCTCAGATAAAAGCAAGTTAAGGAAATATATTTCTTTGGGCTACATTTCAGAGGCGGTACCGGATTCTTCGATGTTGAGGTTGCACGCCTTGTGTAAATATTTGTATTCTGTACAGGAGTTGAAAACAGTACTTAAACTCATGAAACTGCTCTCACATGCTTCAACTCGCCAAGAAAGCGGCACAATAAACTTAAACAATGCAAAAATATTTCCATCTCATTTTAATACAAATACACAGCCATAAAAGCAGATTTTAGGAAGCTTGAATATTTACAATAGCAATTAGCAAAGAAATTTCAATATTCGTATGGGCATTCTGCAACCTCACAAACAGAGGATAACGATGGTAAGCCAGTGGTATTATATTAATTTCCAGCTATGTTGTGTTTAATACTTATTCTTAGTAATTTACTTATTTACTAGTGTCCCGGTGCCGAACACGGGAGGAGAGGGAATGTGGCGAAGACGTGGTCCGACCACGGGCCTGAATCGGAAAATGTGATGTGAAGGCGAGGAAAGGCAATGCCGGGAAGAGTGAAGAAGTGAGACCCGGAGAGCAGCCAGCGGGCTATCGCTGCTGACCTAGTCCGGCATCAGGCAGACCACTGAACCGGACGCCACAGAGCCACATCAACTTCCACACTGCAGATCCACTCACCGGACCACGAGGTCCGTGAACAGTTACCCCCCCGAAACACACAGGCGTGACGCCATGTCCGAGGGAGACAGCAGGAACGGCCCGCCGGAGCAGACACTCCATAGGGGTTATTTATTAATTGACGACCTAAGCCCCCAACCCGACACATCCGAGCAGACCCCGGGACAGATGCGCCCGCCCCCAGGGGGCGAGCACGACCGACCCGGAAGCCGCAGCCGCCAAGGGGCGAGGCCCACACGTGCGGAACGCGGAACGGAGGCAACATCGGAAGTGCGACACCCGCCACCCAGGAAACCGAGAACGGAACACGGGGAGAGAGCGAGCCCCCCGCCCACCACGAGGGCCCGCGCGAGACAGGCGCCGCCGTCCGGGCAATTAGTGGTACAATTTTATGAACACTTGGATGTGATTTATATTTTCAAGCTGCATAATGCCAAATGGACCTTTTTTAGACTTGAATCAGTTTTAATATAGTCTGTTTAAATTTCAAATATATTAATATTAGGCGGTTTAATTAACAAATAGAAAAACCTTGGATGATGAGTTGCTTGTTAAGGCACTTTACAAGAAAAATTAATGATAATGTTAATCAACGTTTCGATTTATCGACCATCATTTTCAAGATTAAAATGTTTGTAAGTGTTTCAAGTTGTTAAGAGTTGAATTTTAAATAGTAATTAACTTTCATTCCAATGTGCGTGGTGGTTATGCAAATATTAGTCATCTGTAAATAACTTCGCGCGAATCGAGTCCGATTGCAGGTTGAGTGAAGGCTTAAGATCTTTGATGTACAGCATTTCGTAGATTAGGCATTCAATGGAATGAAACTTAATTATTATTCAAAACTCAACTCTTAACAACTTGAAACACTCAGAAACATTTTAATCTTGAAAATGATGTTCGATACATTGAAATGTCGATTAACATTATTACTAATTTTTCTAGATAAACCTTGACCATGCTTTGTTCTGAATAAAGCACGCAAGTGACGAGAGTACGCACAAAGTGTAGGGTGATTTAACACGAGCAGCAGTTGAGTGTTTCTCCCTATTTCTTGAGTAAAATTTCTCCTTCTGTTTGCAAAAGAAGCGATATCTGAAATGATGTACAAGCTGCACATGCACACAAACGGCAGAAGATGGCAAAATCATTCTTAAGCTGCATGCTTTGTACTTGCATAAAGCATGCTGTTTAAACACTGGAGTTGTGCTGCAGTCAAACCTTTAGATTAAGCAGCCCCTCTGTTAAGGTTACTGTAGACCTTCAGGGGTGTCTTCCGGGAAATCGTTCATACGTGCGTATCTTTTTACAAAACCTTGGAAAAGTATATATCACTGTAAAGCTAATAAAATGTAGAATCTAAAGAAATAATTATTTTAAAGATTCAGTCTAATGGTAAGCTCACGCAAGCCTTAAAAAGCACCACTGTTGATGTTTGCTAAATTGAATTACAGTGCCCCGGAACGAACCTGAAGGGAAACACAGTCGAGTAGCGGGGCGAGTAGGGGTCGAAAAGACAAAGGGGGAAAAGGGAATGGAAGTTGTTCGAGAGGGGGTGGAGTATCGAGTTCGAGTTACCGGGGTTTACTGTACCTGCTTTCGTGTTCATAGGTACGACCAAACAAACTGGACAGTGTCAATCAGCAGGTAATTGACTACAAAAGTGTGTGAGGCTTTTTGGATATTCCTATTGGTTGCTAAGAAAAGCTATTGTAAACTCGGCGATTAGAATATTTGCTGATCTTCGTCACGTGAGAAGACGTAAAACGCGGAATATTTGAAATATTGAAAAAGCCTCACACACTTTGGCGCGTTAATAACCAAGGAACATTTTGGCCAAGTTTCGTTAAAATCCGTCTAATCTACATACCCTATTAATTCGCTTGAAGCAGTGGAATCCTCGCAAAAATAAAGGCCGAGTTTTTTGCTCCGAAAGATTTGCAAGCTTATCACACCTCATGAAAGTAGTTGTCAACGTGGTCATGCCGCCGACCAATGAAACACAAGCCTGCGTCCACCAGAGACTCCTCACCAAAATAGTCCAAAATAGAAAACATTATTCATGGTCGAATTGATTTGAACGTGGCTCAAGGGGACAAAAAACTTTCCAGAACCCTAAATTTGGCCCGAATATTTCGAGTACTAGCAGCTATAGTAATATGGAAAGAAGACTAGAGGGACAACACGGGAAAACAAAAGGAAAATGAAGCCCAGCAAACGAGAACGGACGGGAAACCAGGGCGAAAATCGCAGCGAAACGGCGACCGGCGACCCAAACAAAGTGCTGTAGCGGGGATGAATTCGTTCAGGAAAGCTTTCCCTTGAGTGTTATTGTTCGATTTGTTCTTGAGCTCCAACTGAACATCAATTTGCTTCTGGCTTTCTTCTAATCTTCCTCGTTCATTTTCATTTTCTTCAACGCGGTTTTCTTACGAAGTTTCATCCAAGTTGTGTTCTCTCTTCTCAACGAACTAATATCATTTTTTTACAGACTTTTGCATGAAAATTCACTGATCCTTGTAGTCTAACAAACGCTAAACAGCACAGCTCTCTAAAACATTCAAATCTGCGTAACTCGAGTCGCCGGATGAAGTTTGCCGCAAAAAATGTGCGGAGCGCCCCATGTTGAATTAGGATTATAACTCCTTTAGCTATTTATTAACTCTTCTGAAAAGAAGTTTTTCCTCAATATCTGGCGATCATTGAACAATTTTACATTACTTTTTTCACCAAACTATAAGATCAGTGTTTTAGGATTAAAATAAGCAAAGAAAAAATTTTCGCAAAATTTGGCCTCTGAAGGTCTACAGTAACCTTAAGTGGTGACTTATCAAATTCCTGGAATTAACTGCTCCCTATATTTACTTCCCACTTCCCATATTTACTCCTTTTTTCCACTTTGCATATTTACTATCCACTTCCCATATTTACTTACTGCTTCCCATATTTAAATTAGACCTCTGTTGACAGGTCACCCTCTACTAAGCAGAGGCTGTTACTGTTAGGGCCTCTTTACATGAGAGTTTTCCTCTCGGTTCCAGGACGATTTCATCCCTGTCCTGAGTACGGGGATGAAATTTCATCCTGGGATGTAACATGGCGAAAAACGCCATGTACCGGTAAACAGTCTTTCCGGGATGAAATGTAATGTAATGTAAGCACGGGGCAAGATGAATTCAACTTGGGCGGTACAACTTATGTCCTGGGGCATCCCAAAACAAAAATCACAAAATGTCCATCATGTGATCCAATTCACATGTAGTTCTCAATTTTCTATTTGCACACACTAAATTCTAGAAGGGCAATATCTAAAGTTAGTGCATTACTCACAACGTACCTCTTAGAAATGCTTCATGTAGTTGAAGTATATTTAAAAAATTCAAATGTGTACTGATATAATAACACTTACATGTATTGCATCACATAAATATAAGATTACCTGATCTTGGTTTGCAACTGTACCCTCAAGCATGTGTTTGGTTTTAGATTCTGTTCTGTTGATTTCATTGATTACAATTAATTCTATACATGTAGAAACAATCGTCTGTACTAGAGTTATTTACTAAGCCCATGAAATAGTTGTTACACTTTTTATAGATACTCTGAGACACTTATTTAATTGTTTTCTATTGTTTAGTTTTGACTATTCAGGGATGTCGCTAAAGGCTGGCTGCCTGCTAAATCACTGGCTGAAAGAGGACTTAAATTCAGCTGATATTTCACATGAAAACAAAGACTTAGGTAAACTTTTAGAGCTGCCAAGGCCAGAAAAGCCCCAGGGCACTCCCCTATATGGCCTATATGGGGTTGGGGTTAGGGTATGGTTTTTGACTCCTCCAGCCCTGAACAGGGTACATAATTTCAAGCTCCTCTGTCCTAAACAGGGACTGAACCTGTCCTAGACAGGGTATGGCTTCAATACAGTAACCTTTTAAGTGGTGACTTATCAAATTCCTGGAATTAACTGCTCCCTATATTTACTTTCCACTTCCCATATTTACTATCCACTTCTCATATTTACTTACCGCTTCCCATATTTAAATTAGACCTCTGTTGACAGGTCACCCTCTATTAAGCAGAGGCTGTTACTGTTAGGGCCTCTTTACATGAGAGTTTTCCTCTACTGTCGTCCATGTATTTACATTGTTTTCCCTTTCACTTCAATAAAAAGCATTATTTTATTTGGTGGGATCGGTGTTTTCGCTTTTCAATGCGTCAAACATCGCGTACGGGACGCAATCACAATAAAGTGTAAATGACTGTTGATGTTGTCCTTTGTCCTAAATAGGGTCTTAAAATAGGGGGTGTTGGCCTACACAGGGTAGGCATTTTAAGTTTTTACTGTCCTAAACAGAGTCAGGGTTTCAAACCCCCAGCAGCACCCCTATACCTAAACTTAAGTCAAGTACCCACCCCGGGAGAAAAGCCAGCTGGGCTTGTTGGTGAGCTGGCTTAGTGTTTTCTTAGCTAAATCCCTGACTGTTAGATATTGTTTCACAGGTTAAATGATATCACTCTAACAAGGTAGCGGTAAGGCACTACATTATGTTATCAAAGACTGTTTGACTGATACCTTTCTTGATTCTCTCTTAATGATGGCTGATAAACTGCAGTTTGTTGTTCTGTACTTTCCACTGTTCCTGTGAGGAAGTAAAGAAAAAAATATATAAAATTTTTTACCTGCATGCACATAGTTGTAAAATGTAAAATTACGCACCAGACAGAGTCAGTCTCCGAAGCACCATGAGTGCTAGCAGATTAACAACAACAACAACAACAAACAACAACAAAAGTTTATTTGAACTGTAAAATTACAAAAAAAAATTTTTAAAAAATAAATAAATTAAAAATATATACAGTTGCTGGTCACCCAAAAAAAATAAAAATATAAAATATTTGGGGGCCCCCCATTTTTTTTTTTAAAAAATATATATAAAAAAAAAAAAGGAATTTTTTATTTTTTAATTTTAAAAAAAATTAAAAAGGGGTAAAAAAAAAAAAAAAAAATTATAAAAAAAATAAAAAAAAAAAAAAAAAAAAAAAAAAAAAAAAAAAAAAAAAAAAAAAAAAAAAAAAAAAAAAAAAAAAAAAAAAAAAAAAAAAAAAAAAAAAAAAAAAAAAAAAAAAAATTATTCATTTGTCATTTTTAAATAAATAAATGTTAAATGAGTTATTTGTTATTGAAATAATATTTGCTTAAAAGGTAAAATAATATATATGTTGTGGTTTAATTTTATCTTTGGTTTAAAACTTTTCAAACCAGTTTGATTTTCATTTCCCTGTGTTTCAGATTATGTTAATGAACATAAGACAATGAAAAATAAAAATCAAACTGGTTTGAAAAATTTTAAACCAAATATAACATTGAACCACAACATATATAAAAGGCTAAAAAGCTACCTAAACAATTAAAAAGAACCAAACGTTTGGTTCTTTTTAATTGTTTATAACTTTTTAGCCTTGTATATATATTATTTGTTATTGATTTTGGCCTAGGAGGTGGACCCTTATTCAAAGTGGGTGCTTAAGAGAGCATGGGAACAGTAATCCCAATCAAGAGCAAAGTACATACTTTGAGAATGTTGCCCATGCCCAGCAGGTAGGTCATGACTGTGTAAGGCCTGTACATCTGCAGATGTGAGGGATAACAAGATTCTTGACAGCTGATCTTTTGTCACATAACCAGCATCTTCTGAAGCTTGGCCCTTCCTTGTAGTTTGAGGTTTTGTCAGTTTAGCATCATTAGCATCTTTTTGCTGTGACTTGGGTATGGACTTGGTTTTTTCATTTTGTTTTAAACGGTTTGTCTTAGGCGGAAGTCTGCGTGCTTGAGAAGAGAATCCTTTAGAGCTTTGTCTTCCCTAAAACAATTAAACACCAGGACAACAATAAAGCACATAAAAAATACAGGGTTCTCATAGCTTTTACATAAGTTTCCATTCGTGATAAAAAGAAAAAAGTTAACTCTCTGTCATTATGCATCATGCAGATTGCTCCTATTTCACTTGATCTTAACAACCAATAAGAATCGTTAATTCCATGTGCTCAGTTGTTGTGACTGGAACAAAACTTTTGTAAGCCTTTGTGCATGGCTGGCTTTTGCCCGCTAATTGTAGTTTATTTCTGCACCATTTAGGAGTCCATCATCCCCAGACAGATCCCAACAAAGTTATTTATCTGCAAATTTTGCTGCTCTTAGAGCATGTTATAATTTTAATTTTGAAAAGTTATTTTCCATGCTTTCCTATCAAATACATCAGAGAGACAAGTTGAAACCAGACAATTTCAATCTACACATAGTTTTTTTCCCTACTAGCCGAAAGCACAACACTGATTTGTAATAAATTATGTTAAGTCATGAAGGTCAGGCCACATGAAGCTCTTCAGTACATAATTACCTTAACAACTCCGTGTTTGGCTTCAGTTTTAAATAAGTCCTCTAAAAAAGAAAAATGTTTAACTTAACTAAATGACGAAAACAGTCTTGAAAATAAATCCCCTTACTATAATTACATAATATATAAGTTACATGTCTATGTACATATGCTGGTATATCTTGTAAAAACATTTAGAGTCTACTTTTAAAATACAATGTGTATGAAGGGGTGACCCTATTCAGCAGAATGGCAGAATGTCGGAATGGCACGCGGAATGGCGGAATGGCGGAATATCCTAAAACACGGAATGACGGAATATCCTAAAACGCGGAATGACGGAATATCCTAAAACGCGGATTTGTGAAACATTTAAAAAGAAACAACAACAGCAACAAAAACAAAAACAAACAAACAAAGGGAAAATTTTAACTACTAACTTTCTCAGACAGCGATTATAAAGGCTAAGAATGTCGCTAATAATGATTCAGGTTCTTTAACTTGTGGATATTCGTTGCGGTGACAGAGAAACCAAGTTGTTTACGAGAGGGGCTAGCAGTTGAAAACCAGTTCACACTTAATATATTCCTTAATTAAAATGACGGGTTCTTTTTATATCTTCTTAATCGTTCGAGGACGTCGATCTCGAGCCAGGATTTCGTGGTAGGATATCGAGTGATCAAGTGAGGATTTCGCTAATACAGAAGACGTTCTCGCCCCGTTCGAGACAATGAAACGTACAAAGCTGAGGTACGTAAACGAAGCCGTTATAAAGAAAATGGAAGGGCCTGAAATTTATTGAGTTCGTACTGAGAAATAATAATAAAAGGAAACCAAAAACAAGGGGTTTCCGGTTGGTCACCCATCCAAGCACTAACCCCGACCAACAGGGCTTAACTTCGGCGATCGGACGAGAGCTGGTGCTTTCCTTGTGGTATCAGTCCCAGAGACGAGAAAAATAAGCTTATAACAGTATAAGTCCAGTCATAGCATCGTTCAAAAAGATCCATTACACCTAACCAGGTGTAATGTAACATCACTCTTGTAACTTTTTTTCGTCTCTGGGACTGATACCACAAGGAAAGCACCGGCTCTCGTCCGATCGCCGAAGTTAAGCCCTGTTGGTCGGGGTTAGTACTTGGATGGGTGACCAACCGGAAACCCCTTGTTTTTGGTTTCCTTTTATTATTATTTCTCAGTACGAACTCAATAAATTTCAGGCCCTTCCATTTTCTTTATAACGGCTTCATTTACGTACCTCGGCTTTGTACGTTTCATTGTCTCAAACGGGGCGAGAACGTCTTCTGTATTAGCGAAATCCTCACTTGATCACTCGATATCCTACCACGAAATCCCGGCTCGAGATCGACGTCCTTGAACGATTAAGAAGATATAAAAAGAACCCGTCATTTTAAGGAATATATTAAGTGTGAACTGGTTTTCAACTGCTAGCCCCTCTCGTAAACAACTTGGTTTCTCTGTCACCGCAACGAATATCCACAAGTTAAAGAACCTGAATCATTATTAGCGACATTCTTAGCCTTTATAATCGCTGTCTGAGAAAGTTAGTAGTTAAAATTTTCCCTTTGTTTGTTTGTTTTTGTTGCTGTTGTTGTTTCTTTTTAAATGTTTCACAAATCCGCGTTTTAGGATATTCCGTCATTCCGCGTTTTTGGATATTCCGTCATTCCGCGTTTTAGGATATTCCGTCATTCTGTGTTTTAGGATATTCCGTCATTCCGTGTTTTAGGATATTCCGCCATTCCGCCATTCCGCCATTCCGCCATTCCGCGTGCCGTTCCGTCATTCCGCCATTCCGCCGAATAGGGTCACCCGTATGAAGAGGTTAATCAATCTGACAAGCACAGACTAGGGTACATAAAGATAAAGTAAAAAATTTCATCTGAAGGCCTTTTAATTAGTGATGAGATAAGTGTTAAGACTGAGGAAAATTCATAATTATAACTAGCAATGGTATATTGCAATTCCTGAGTTTTGATTGATTAACAGGCAATGGTTAACAGGCAAAAACATTAATGGTTTTGATTGATTAACTGGACTGATGATGAAGGGGTTTTCCTGAAACGATTCTCTGTTTCTCAAGAACTATTAAGACGGAATCCACTAGGAAGTCGAGTAATATTTATTAAAGTTGGACAAAAATCAATTTCCAGAATAATTTAAATCCTATTGCGTTATTTCCTACCCTTTATAAAAGGTAAAGATGTAAGTAATTATCCGTGATAACGCCAACAACAATTTCTTATCAGAGACTGAGAAAATGAATTTCAAAGTTCACAAGGTATGGGCAAAATCTCACGTGTAGCCATTTTGTAAATTCGTCTTAAGCGATTCAGTGGAATTCAGCGGAACTTCAAAATGTGTTTTCGAAGTGTGGTGTTGTTAGAAAAGATTTCTTTCGATAAGATATTTGAAGCAGTAACAAAAAAGTTTGCAATAATCTAAAAATAATTCTGGTACAACAATTTCTTATCAGAGTCTGAGAAAATGATATTTAAAGTTCACAAGCTATGGGCAAAAGCTTACATCTTTTAAGCGATTCAGTGGAATTCAGCGGAACTTCAAAATGTGTTTTCGATGTGTGGTGTTGTTAGAAAAGATTTCTTTCGATAAGATATTTAAAGCAGTAACACAAAAGCTTGCAATCAGGTGTAAATAGTTTTGGTACACAATTTTGTCCAATAACTACTCGAAGTCCTGGCGGATTTCCTCTTAAGCACTTTTTGAACACATTAATTTACACAAATTGAAAGCCAAAGTGCTACACAGCAACACTTTATTTATCTTTTAAATGGTATATAAGCTCATATACCTTTGACCACAAATATGGCAGCCGATATGCGTCAACAAAAACAGATGGGGAGCTCAAATATTGCAATCCTTTGGGAGTTTTTAATAAAACAATAATTCCATTTGCACTTGTTGGATATTAGCTCGTTATAGCCATCTCATATCCAACGCGCTCGCAGAATAATTGTAAATAATATTTGCCTATTCCAGACATTAAGTTAGTTGGATTTTAGATAATTTTGCCCATACCCAAGTGCTTTAGCTGTTAGCCACTTTGAGTGGCAGTGAATTTTTTGCAGTGGGAATGGTTGGCAACCTCTGGACCAGTAACTGACAGTTTGCAGTACTTTACACTTTAGAATAGCCAGTGCTGTTGTGTTATTTTGCAAACAAAATGTGTCAGAGATAAACTTGTTGACAGATTAATGGATATGCAGTGAATATAACCTGAAGAAATCCCCCGTGTTGACAGAAAACTTTGAATATGATTAGTTCCCCTCTTTTCCTCGGATCCTTTTTGCAAGCAGAAAATTATGGTAATAAATGATAGAACCAAGAAGGGACTGGAGTGAAGAAGGATAGGGTGACAGTAATGTTTGTTTGAGAGCACATTCACATTATAGTCCGGTTACTTTATACACACACTTAACTTGAAGTGTGAACATTCAATCTACTAACCTTCATTCAAAACTATATCAAACTTGCCCTTATTAGTGTTGACTTTAAGCCTGTAAAAGAAAGCAAAACTAAAAAAGAATACACCTATCGCAAAGCCATGGGGATAGAAATCTACTTGCTACTACGCCAACAGCTAGCCAACTAAGCTTATAGTTTCGATCAAACAAGTTGACACTGCCAACAAGAAGAGCACATTCTCCCCAGCATCAAATAAAAACTCCCTCTATACTATAAAAATATATGCCAATATCTCACATTTTTTTGGTTCAGCTTTTCACTCCAAAATTGTTAGAAAAAACAACGATCGGAAATAACCATATTCGTCACCATATTTGTTTTGGTTCTTGTTGCTCTGAGTGAGGCCGCCATGTTTGAGGAGCCTTCGTTCGCTATGTCAGCGGGTTGACGGATTGATACGTGGTATAACAGACTCCTGTTCACGAGTTAGCTAGGCTCTCACGTCCAGCTAGCTGCCCCTGCATACTGATAATAGTAAGACTCTCGCGTTGCGCGAGCGTGAAGTCCCGGGGGGCTACTTGAAAAGGTTTGATACGGGGAGGCTTCGCCCCGAGGTCCAACCCCTTACCCTTTTATATACCATTTTGACAGAAAAAGTACCCCTTTCGTATACCTTTGCCCTTTCACATACCTAAATGACATGACATATACCTTACACAGGAAGTCTTATTCTCATTTTTATGTAGTGTTAAATAAATCAAAATGATAAAGCCGTAAGATGCGTCTGTTCGAAATATTTTTATTAAAGACCCCTTTAAATACCTAAATGACAGATTTCCCTACCCTTTCACATACCTAATCTTGTGAAATTCCTACCCTTTTATATACCTGAAGCGTGAAAAAGGTACCCCTTTCGGGCGGAGCCTCCCCGTATAGGCCATTATAGGGTGCCCCCCCCCCCGGGCGTGAAGTACGGGGGTCAAGAGGGGAGCACGCAAAGCGAGCGAAAGAAAAGTAAAGAGTCCCTCTTTATTAATTTTTTCCGTTTTGCACTGGCGTCCAGTTTTCCTCGCGTTTATTAAACGATCGAAGAACAATACGAGAAAATGGAGGGTCCGAAGCCGGAGCAAGGATCATGATGGTACATGTATTTTAGTTATAAAGATGTCACCATAAAATAATAAAGTAAACCTTCACTTTACCGGTGTTGCATGTCTTCTTAACTGCATCGATAACTGCAGTAAACGCCAGTGGAGCGAGTCTTGACCAACTAAAAGACAATTTTCCTACGATTTTCCTGTAGTATAAGGAATGAATGTTACACCTCCGGCGTGCATTATTTTTTAAAGCCCATCGAAACCCATCTTCTAGTTTGTAAATAAAAAGCAATAGGAGAACCAATCACATAAGCGCATTTTCAAAGGATTAAACAGCGATGCTAATGATTATTTATTCGTGTTTTAACGTAACCGACGTGCGTAGAGTTTTGTGTTGTGATATGAAAGCTGAACCACTCACATTCTCAATTGGTTATGTCATGTATGATATGTACTAGTCACGTTTTAGATTTGTTATACTAGTACTAATCAGAGATTAGGGGAGTGCGTTCGACCTATAGGTAAAATAGACCCAAGGTAAGCAGGCAGTGGCAAAAAACGGACATGGTCGGCCTACAAGTAGTATGCCTTATGTCAAAGTTAGTTTTCATGCTTATTCCTCACTAAACGTAAGGAGGATAAGTGTGGAGAGATTGTGTTACGAGCCAAAAGAACGTTGAATGAATGAAATATTATTTACACAAAAATAATTTATTTCACTTGACCTGTTATCGTTTGGCACTAACGAGATTTAAACTTCCACAAACTTCTGGAAATAGTTTTACTTCGATTTAAAATTCCACAAAGTACTTAACTGATACAGACAATTCACACAGAAATCCACTACACGCATATTACATTCAAACAACGATTTCCTCGTCAAAACGTCTAGTGTTTCTAGGAATAACGGTATATCACAAATTCAAAGAAGAGATAAAACAATTTCGATCCGTGTTATACCCAATCTCGATGCATTTAATTCTAACAATTTGTAGTTTTGTGCAACATATAATTGCAGGAAAAAAATTAATACGCTGGTTTACCTACGAACGAACTCCATACGAAACTACACATCGACTTACTCGATTTCCACTCTTTTTTTGACGTTCGGTGGCTAAAGACAACTCTGCTACCTTGGATGATAACCTTCTAATGTTCTCCATGACATTTTTGGCAAAATTACAATTACAACCCTTTTTTCCAACATAATAATGTTTCTAAGCTCCGTTTGGGACGCCATCTTGTTTTGCATAAAATCGAGGCCATCTGTGGCTACCAGTTTCCCGGCCGAGATTTGCCCCTGCAAAAATTAATCGGGGCGGCCAATCTGGAGTCCATACATCTGCGCGCACATTGCGGCTCGATTCATTCCTCATAACAGTACACAGGCATACCAACTCAAAAGACACAGGACGCAAAAACAAAATTAGGCTTGCGCTCTCCTTCGTCGAACGCAATAACGTTTGTAAATCTGACAAGTCACGTTTTCAATTTGTTATGTAATGTGGTTTTACAGCATCTGCTACATAACACTACGGGATCGCAAATGCTGACGCATTCCTATCGAGTGACGTTTTTATCGCCCACAGCGAAAAGTATTCCCTTGAGAAATTAAAACAGTCCCTTAAGAGTTAACAAGAATGTGGTTAGAGTGTACCGTCCTTATCCACATATCTCCTACATTTTAGTTAAAAACAGTAGAAAAAGGGGGCGCTCTGTGCATACTCAAAAAATAGACTTGTCCAGTGCCAGTGTTCTTGGTGCTGGCCAAAGAAATGTGGGCTCTGGGTATGGGATTGAATGTGCAGTTCCAGAAAATATCCATATGAAAGATCATGGAAATTCCAAAGGGGGGGAGGGGTGTAAAAAGCCAGAATTTCTAAAGGAAAGTATGGGGCTTAACTTGAATTTCCATAGGGGTGGGAGATTCATACCAAAAACCTTCAGTGTGAGGGGTATGGATATTTTCTGGACCACACAATTACAAAAAGAATAAGGCAGCTCCCTGGAGTTGCAGGACCAGGCACGTTTTGATGATACAACTTTGGAATCTACTTAACAACTGCCTTGTAGGTGGGTTGGTCAAAGGTATGGGTTTACAGCCTTAAGCAGAAAGGTGTGACCATTTTTAATCAATTCAAATTATTTGATACAGACATTATGGAATCAGAAGCTGAGCACAGCTTACAATTGACTTCCGATTGGATTAAATCTGCACGAAAGAATGTGAAGTAATTAAAAGTGGTCACACTTTTTAGGCTTCTTGTTGTAATCAGAAGTTTCACTAGTAGAGACATATAAGTTGCCACACGTTTTATTATATTTACATGTATAAATATTATTTACACAAATTCATCTTCTTTCTTTACTCTCTCTATTTAGGAAACGGTATCAAAGACATACATCAGATTATATTTACAATTTTGATTGTCACACATCTTATATAAAATTATCTTTATCAATATTTTCGTTTTCTCTCATTAATTCTTCATTAGTTTGTCAATCTTGACATCTGCATCGGTCCAGTTTAGATTGAGTCAAGTTTTTCTGTTCTTCTTTCAAGTTGTCTACTTGCTGTTGTAATTCAGCCAACTTTTTATCCGGCTTATCTGAAACCTTGAACAGTCCAGTTTTAATCGCTGAATTTTCCTTCTTCAGCTTAGCTAGCTCATTCTTAAGTTGGCAAATGGAATTCGACTTTTCCTCTTTAAATTTGTTAATCTCTTTATCCTTATCTGACATGAACTTGGCGTTTTCATTCATTATCATCGCTATGTTCAAGCTTGTTCAACTCTTTGTCTTTCTCTGCTAGCCTTTCGTTGAATTGGCCAATAATACTCCACTTTTCGCCCTCGAGTTGTTCAATGATCTTCGACTTTTGCTTTTTAAGTTCGTTCATTTCTTTGTCTTTCTCAGAAATGATTTTAGCGTTTTCATCCATGAACAACGCTATTCGATCCTTGAATTGGTCAAAAACCTTCAACGTTTCCTCTTGAAGTCGTTCGTTAAGCTCTTTGTCCTTCTCAAACATGATTTTGGTGTTTTCCTTCTTCGATGTCGCCAGCTGTTCCTTAAGTGTGTAAATAACCTCCAGCTCGCAAGTTTTGAAGCGAGCTGCCTCCTTTTCTAAAGCGTCGATTTGGAATTTTAAACTCTTTACAACGGCTGTCTCCGTTTCAAGTTCACGGACTGAAGTGTGTCGTTCTTCTTCTGCAAATCTTTCATTTCCTTCTTCCTGATGCCACTAATCTGAACCAAGGGCTTTACATTTTCTTCGTTGGTTTTTTCAATTAATTCCTCCAATTTTTTGTTCTCTTGGTCTCCGTCCTCAACCCACAGTTGTCGTGCCTCTATTATTTCTGAACTTTCCTTTTCAAGCTGTTCAAGTTCCTTCTTATGGATTTCCTCAAAACTGGAAACCTATTTATAAGAATAAATATCGATAAACATGTGGTTTATCTTCGGTTCACTCAAGAGCGATATCCCCCCGCCACCCCGCTCTGGTGTAGACTCTCTAAGTGGTACCAGAAACGACTTGTGAGTTTCTGGTGCGGGTAGTGTAAGCATACCCGTGGTATTTTTTATGGGATAGGGTGGAAAGGGGGGTGGAGGTGGGGAAGGGAATTCCATTTTAAATTTTCGCTCGATTTCCTTAGATCGTCATGTATAAAGCCCTGGCCAAACGGTAACGCAATAAGGTTCGTCCCAACTAAGATTTCTTCGGAAATACTCCTACAGAGTCTCTATGTTATATTTTACTGGTAATTAAGCACTAAGTACTTCTCTGAAAGGATAGTAAGTACAAAAAAGCAGCCGGCACCTGCCGGCACATATCAACGTGTTGGGGAGCAGGGATGGCCCAGTGGTGAGAGCGCTCGCCTCCTAATTATCTGGCCCGGGTTCAATTCCGGCCCGGTGCCATATGTAGATTGAGTTTGTTGTTGGTTCTCGCCTTGCTCCGAAGGTTTTTTCCCGCGTTCTCCGGTTCTCCTCCCTCCTGGTATGGGAGATGAAGGCTCCAAGTCATGGGCTCCTGACATTTCCAAATTCCACTTTCACCTGGATAGAGGACCCACATGAAAACCAGCTAGAGCTGGTGTGGCTCTCTAAATAAAGCAATTTATTTTTATTTTTGTTGTTTACCAGCTTTGTTAATGGCGTGTTTACAAATAGTGTTCTTCGCCTCACTGGCGGTGTTGATTTCGTGAAAGGATTAGAGTTGCTACGTTTAGCTGCATGTGGAGTATTGGCATTCGTTGTGTTATTATTGCTGCTTGTTCTCCTCGTATCTCTTGTAGGTTAATTCCTGTTAAGATAAAAGACAAGTTTTAAAATATTGACAATCATTGTGACTCGACTTTAGGTTCATCCGTAGGCGCTAGTACAAATTAGTCAGTAGTAGTAGTAGTCATGTGTTTTAACATTTTTTAAAGCCTTGAATTTTGTCCCCTTAATTCAGAAGAAGATGGCATAGGGAGAACAGTTCAATGTACTGAAGAAGTTCAAAAAGAAAACCACTGAAATACAAAAAGTTTAAAAACAGTTCACATATTAAACACTACAAATGTAAACAGGGACGGCGGAGCATTTTTCCAGGTGGGGGGGGGGGCTGACTAGTGACTTGAAGTGGGGGGGCTTAAGAGACTCTTCTCTTCGTAACTCTTATTTTTTCGGAAAAAGTGGGGGGCTAAAGCCCCCCCCCCCAGCTCCCCCGACTCCGCCGTCCCTGGTAAATAAAGCTTTTCTGCGGAATCCGGAATGCGCTGCTTTTTATTAGCTTTGTCTTTTGACGAGGAAATCTTTCCGCTGTCACTGCTCAAACAGGTTGCTTTGCGGAGTGGTATTTTAGAATTTTGTTGAGCTAAAGAAGGCGATTCTTGTCACAGGACGACATTGCGTTTTTACGGCAGTTTTTGACGCCGGTTGTGAACCACAACTTTCCCTAAATCTTTTCTGTGTTTTGTTTTTCAGTTTTAGCCTGTTTCGGAAATTTTCTCTTCGATTTGGTTCTTGGTCGATTGCACGCGCACAGTTTTGCTCCAGAATTTCGCGAAAAATTGCTTTTTATACGAATACGTGTAAAACTTCTTCCAAAAAATGGCTCTGTCATTTATAAGCTTAAAAAAATATCATCTGCAATTCATGAAGTGGAGAAATTAATTCACATTTTCTTATAAAACTAAACCTCGCCTTTTTTGAAGACATACTGAGCCCTGCAGTGCAGTGTAGAAATTTAAGCTTACGTGGTAAAGATCCTGTCCAAATTATATTACTGTTTTGAGTCCGTCGTTTTTAAAAGCTCTCATCGACGCTGGGCTTCTTATAACTTTTCGTTGTCTTCTGGCAGACAATCAATCCTGTATTGCAGTATTGTCCCAATTGAAACGAAGTAAAAAAATAAACGTTCTTTCGTTCTTGCCAACCGGAAAGTTAAACGAAGCCGGCGTCTCATTCTAGGTTTTGAGGCGATCAAAAACAGCATTTTACATCCACCTTTCATAAAGAATACTTTGTTACCTTGGCCAAAAAGCTTTTCTTTTTTTAACCAAAAACTGAGTTTCACTCATTGCAGTTGAATCAACAGCAGTTATTAGTGTCAAGCTCAGACGCACATATGAATTTCGTCCTTCAGATATTTTTTTGCTTTTGATTCAAAATCATTTTCAAGCCAACTTAATGCAAGTAACTCATAAAAAAACAATCAGAAGCAAGTAGTTTTGCTGTCAATCAGGAATCCTCTTGCCAAGTGCTCACGTGTCAATCAAGCGAATGGATGAAAACATTTATATTTGGCCACAACACCGAGGAAGCCCGCTTACGATTTCTTCGGGCCATGGATGTCACGACGGCACGCTATTCTTGTCACGCTGTGCTAACGGCATTTAACTTGAGCGAGTTTCAGTCCTGTTGTGACTTTATAATGCGTGGAGGGAAACTAGTAAACAATTTACATGTAAATAATAAAATGATGTTTTGGGCTTCCTAAGGAATAAATATATTTGTTTTCTAGAGTCAGCCACTGACATCAGTATTGCTAAAAAGTCTAAAAAAACGTTCAGGCCATATAACACATATATTATATCGCAGGATAATTGTTAAGTATTTATAGGCTCGCTTCCTTAAATAATTGACACCAACAAATGCCTCTCTTCTCCGCAGAGGCCTCTTTCGTACGGGCTGGGAAATGGGGAGAGGCGAAAAGTAAGCGCGCGGAGAGAGTGTTTTCGCCTTCCCAAACATCGTCATAACATTAGAGTAAAAACTATTTTTGTTGGTGTTATTGTGGCAATGGATGACAGAGCCTCTGCGGAGCCCAACTGGGACGGATTATTTAAAAAGCCCGCGAACAACAGCGGTTCCCGCTTATGAGAAGTGAGTACGTTGTGTAACAAGTCGTGGAGGCAATCGCCGATACTTTTCGAGGTGGTTGAAAGCTCCCGCCCGTTAAAAGGTGACCAAAGGTCATGGCTGGTGTAGAGGGAAGGCAAAGGGACAAGATTCTACGGGATGCAGTTCGTCAAAACCTAGATAAATGGATCCAGAAATTAGATTGCTCCGGGGATGTTGAAAAAAAGCTGGCATTCAAAATGAGGTTTGTAGAAAAACTTCGTGAGTCACCGGTGGCAGTGGAGACGGCAACAGCGAACGAACAACATTACGAGGTACCCACGGACTTCTTCAGGACGGTGAGGTTTTGTTATAATCTTCAGTGTTTAAGGTTAAGGTTAGGCATGTAACCTTTGGACACCCGCAGAAGTAAAATGAAGTCAGAGAAGGATGCATGCACTTTTCTGTTGTCACGAGCGTGGGACAAACAAAAAACCTGAGTCCCGCGGACGAGAATCTATAAAAGCCTTCCGTTCACCCGTCAGATTCTAAAATGAAGTACTAGTGTAGTACAAAAATGACTTCGCGAAAGTAAGGATAATTTCGATTAACGAAAAAACTCGATATTTGGTACGATTCTAATCAATATAGCAATATCAGGCTTAACCGATTCGAAAGAAATTTTGCATGTGTCCCGGTGTCACAGCGTGCTTTTTTTTGGACCCCCCGCGGATATAGACCTCTTCATCAAACCCTTATCACATTCAATGAAATATTGAAATTTTGGGGTCACTTATTGTCAAGTAACTATTGATCACTCCACACCGATAATTTGTTTCAAGTGTAGAGCCAACTAGACAAAAACGCTCTATTAACAAATTCGGCAAGATTTCCGCACAGCCCCATACATTATTATGCATACAGTTCTTTGTTTATTGAAAACAATAGCCAGAACAATAGAGAGCCTTTGAGACAAAAGTTCTTTGTTTCTTTGTTCTACTATTTTTCCAATTTTTTCCAAAATAGTTTTAGACTTTGAAAAATTTAGCGATTTTTTAGCGATTTCGCTTCAAAAACAGGTAAAATAATTTAAGGCTTAGAAAAAATAACCGAAATTTTTGAATTTTTGCGTTAAAACCAAGGAAAATTGAAAACAAGTGATAAATTTTGCGCACTTTCATCTTGTTTGAAAATTAAAGACGAGCATATAACTTGTAGAAAAATCACGATTTAGGCCTTGGGGTTAGCTTTAAAATGTTGTTAGGTACAGCGAGTAGTGTAAATCAGAAAAAGATAATATCGAGCGTACTAAATTCACTGAATTATTATTTTTCGTGTCGTTTTTACCTCGCGTTTTCCCTTGAATTCTTCTTGTCTAAATGCTGTTCTCCGACTTCGCCTCCATTTGTTGCGGCGTATTTTGTTGCTCTTCCCTAAGAAATGGCAGAGAAATCGCGAACAGTATCAGCCACGGCATAAAGTTCGTCTTATTCTGGTCGTTTTTCCTCCGTACATATGCATCGTTACATAGATGGCGTGAGCAGGTCGATTCCCTGAACCACTGTTACATGTACTGTTTGCTACGCGCGTTCATGATACGCAGCACTTGAAAAGCGCGTTCAAAGTCAACAACGACATCGCCACTGGACCAGGACAAGTAGAAGACGTCGAAGATGTCAGCAATTTAACTGGTAAAAGGACTTCGATAACACATTACAGGGACGAGGGTTTCGAAGCAAACGCCGTTGAATAAACAAGTGAAACTGGGACGTTCTCTGTTTTTATGTCTTAGGAAGAAATAAAATTTATTTATCAAGGGGCAATTCTCAACTGAACCTTGTAGCGTAGTGGTATAGGTGCTGTACTTGTAAGCCAGAGGTAAGCAAAAAAAAAGAAAAAAAGAAGATGAGGGAAGCCTGGGTATAGAAACGTGGCGGGGAGGGACGGATAAGGAAGGAAGAACGGAGCAGGGGGAGGGAGGAAAAGAGAAAAGGAACGCACGAGATGAAATACTCTTTTATTTGCGTAGTAAGTAGTAATTATTAATGTATATATTCAAAACCTTCGGGAGTTGGCCATTGTCTAAAAAGACAATAGAGCGCATGCATAATTAATTATTCTGCATGCATAATAAATGTATGGGGCTGTGTGGAAATTTTTCCACAAATTCTCTTGTAACAACTTATTTTAACTTATTTTTGGTGCTTTGGGGCCATCCCAATACAGTGGAACCCCGATATAACCGTCCTCGATAAAACAATATTCGCCGTATTACGATGAATATTCTATGTCCCGGCAAACGTTACTAACAGTAAAATGTATGGTACAGAACCCTGATATAACGATCTTCAATATAATGATATTCCCGATATAACGATGAGAATTTAGCGCACCAAGCGTAAAACCTTCCCCGATATAACGATATTATCAGTACACAGTCACAATTTTAGCAAAATATTGTATTAAAAACAATAATACAACAGTAATTGAAAACAACGTTATACAATGATATCAGAAAATGAAACTGTATTCTAAGCCTCTTTATCCAGTAAAAAAGTATGTTAGGTTTACCCCGAAAGTGGAACCCCTATAAGTTGGGTTTTTTTTTGGGCCGTCTTTTTGGGTATAACAATATTTTCGGTTATTTTATGGCCTTATCGTTATATTGAGAGTTTCGATATAACAATTCTTCGATATAACGATATATTTTTACTGCTCCTGTGGCATAGCGTTATATCAGGGTTGCACTGTAAAATGTTTCTTTCCCCGTCTCTTGTGATATTGGGTCGTCGGGCAAAAAAAAAAGAATGAACATTTTAAGGGGTCTGAGTCCACTTAAGAAGCCAGGAGATGCAAAACCGAAAGATTTTGTTTCAGTCGATCTCGCTGAGAATGTTGGAACAATCGTTAATGTCCTTGGCGCGAAACAGCCTTTGAAAAACTTAGTATCAATGTTAATTAAAGACAAGGACATCACATCATACCAATTGTTGTTAATAAAACAAGACTGTGTGCTTGTAAATTAAAGTACTTGCCTCTGACTAGTGAATCTGGAATTTTTTTTTTTTTTACATTTCAAAAAAAAAATGGGTCGGTCGGGCGATAGGAATCGAAACATTTTATTGGGATGGCCTGGGTATTGTCGAAAATTTTTAATACAAGGTAATGACAGCCTGTCAAGAACACAACAGTACATATGATTTTACGCTTTGGCATTGTAAACACGTTCCTTCTCCTAGTTTCACACCAAGTATTTACAACCAAGCGATTACGTAATTACACATGAGGCAAGTTCCTAA
Source organism: Oculina patagonica (assembly GCF_052425735.1). Classification (NCBI taxonomy): domain Eukaryota; kingdom Metazoa; phylum Cnidaria; class Anthozoa; order Scleractinia; family Oculinidae; genus Oculina; species Oculina patagonica. The sequence goes on from NC_135762.1 coordinate 18,217,997, forward strand.
GCTTATTCTACAAACAAAAGAGAGTGCCTAAGTAAAAACTGCTCTTTGCTTTATTGGCAATACAAAAAATAGGGCCCCAATGGGTCCATGTGTTTTGCTGCTAGAGCAAAGTCTTAGGGAACATGTTGATGAAAGACAAGTGAGTCGAGATTGAAATCCAACGTCTTTTATTGTCTGTCACTTGTGTGCAGGTTAATAATTGCACTATATTGTAGTCACTTTGTGTTAATTCAATCCTGATAATTTTACTGATCAATGTTATGTTGAAATCAAAGACAGCAAACATAATTTAATTACTAGTAAGTTAACGTAATGTCTGACATGATTGTCTCTTTGATAAAAAACAGTAACTCTTAACATTATAAAAAAATCTCAATGAACTCAATGTGATTCTTTTAGTGGCGTTATCTCACTGGTTACCGTTAGTTGTATTTGGAATCATTGTCACAATGGTAGCGTTTTAACAACAACGAAAAAGACAGAATCTATTGACCTTATAAGAACTCAATGTGATATATTTATTAGTGACAAGACAGTGGTTCTTTAACCACTTTCACCCAAATTAAACACTGGAACAACTAACTCTTAACAAACTTGTTGTGTCACCCTGAGTTAAATATGCAAAATTCAGAAATTATAAATAATCGCACGCGCACCGGCGTACAACAACAGAAAGACGGCGTTGAACGTAACGCAAAGTTCATTTTGAAAGTGAAAGTTTACAAATAATTATTATCATTCGTCAGTCATCCCTTCCACAGGCGGCCCAAGCTCACAATTAGAGGAGTTAAAATATTTAAGACGGATTCCGCTGAAAGTTCGAGCAATGAGTGCGAAAATTAAGTACCAAAAATCTACTCATTGCACGGCAACATTTTGTATACTATTTAAAAGATCTCATCGAAATTCATTTGTCTTAGTGACCCCGCAATATAATTCTAAAGCATTCTCGAGAAAATTAAAGTCAAACCTCGAAAAAATGTATAAAACACGCGCCATTTTGTTTTGAACTGGCGCGAAACGTCCGTTTTAACTGAAATAAAGACAACTTCAAATCCATTTTTCTCTCGCGGGGTCAGCTTGAGTGCTAAATTTTTGGCAGGTTTTTTTAGCTGTACTAAAAATTTGCCATGATAAGATTTTTGTACTTTATTTTTCCTGTATTGCTCGAAATTTCACTATTAACAAACTTTTACACGTGACCTCGACGGCAGATATGGAGGTTTTTACAACGATAAAGTTGAATAGCTGATTTAAGCTAAATATAAGAGATTTTGACAATAAAATCAACTTACCTCAATGCCCTGTCGTTATTCTTTTTATCTTGGTTCTCAGGCCGACCAGGCGTAAGCGAGTATGCAATTTTGTTTCCACTGCCAAAAATTGCATAACTCGCTTAACGCCTCGGACGCTGAGAAAAGATAACAACAGACAAAGAAGCAGAGTAATTATTTATTTAAATCTCATTATATTAGTATAAATTACGTATTCTCCATACAAAACTTATAAATGAGAAGTGTCACAACACCTCATAGCTCCGTCAATCGTCGTAGGTTAAAAAATTTTTTAACCTTTATTCGCTTGTCCTCGCAGTGACATAAGAGGAAGGTCCGAAGTTCTTTTTTAAGTTTTAAAATTTAATTGAGGAGAGGAGCGTAGCCGGATCAGTGGCTCGCTGGACATCAATTTTTTTCACGGCTTTATTAATCTTCACAAAATAACATGTGGCGCCAGCGCGTCAGTCAAAAATTCATTTTTCAAAAAACTTTCCCTTTCCAGCTATTTTAGCGGGGCTTATACTATAGTACCTACCTGTCAGTCGTAGAAAAGCTGAAATTTAAGGATGAACTGTTTATTAAATGAAGACCGTATTATTTTTTAATAACTAGTATTTTTTAATAACTAGTAAACAAACTGGTCGCCACGCATTTAAACACGAACTGACGAATGTTGCATCTGATGCAGTGAATCTGGTGAATGAGAACTTCCTTTAATATTTCTTTGTTTTCGACGGTGTGAACCACTGAATAAGTTTCTTTCCCATTATGATGTTACTAGTATTAATTCGTTTCTAGCTGTCTTTTATATAGCTCGAATACAGCTACAATTAGCGGTGCAGTACCAGCATGGTATATTCCTTTCCAGCTGTCTTTGCGTGACAAGTTACACGTTCATACATTTTATTTTAAAATATGAAGTTCAGAGTTAATACAGTACTAGTATGCTGTAGACAGTGTAGACAAGGTGAGGGTAAGTTTATTTTCAAAGCGAAAGTTTACAAACTGTGCACTAACCGGTCCTTTGGAGAAAATATTTATGACCTTCGGCGAGGTTCCAAGTCTTCGCTCTTTTCGTAAATGATGAAAACTGCAGAATAATTTTCTCATAAAACTGGAGTGGTCGCGCCACAGTTTGTTTTCTTTCCCAATGCGATATACTTTTAAATCGGTTTTCTGTTTTCCAACGTGTCCAACGTGGTTTGCGTTCGAATACTTTGGCCCGTAACTTCGAATGCGATCAGCGCTACGGTTCATTGGTTTCGATTTTGTTTGTTCATGGATTTGATTGACATCGGTAGTTCAGATTTCTCCTCTGTTACGGCACTTACACCTTACGGCACTTACCACCTTACGGCACAAACTTCAGCTCTCAATGTGTTTTGCTTGCAGCCATTGCGGCTGCAGCAAAACACAAAAACTGCTTACCGGTAATTCAGAAACTCCTAAGAAAGAATCTATTGCTGGTTTTCACTGGACATCAAGCAATCAAAAAATAAATTTGAAACCATACAACTACAGAAGCTATGAATTTCAAATATTATAGATGATAAATAGATAAACAATTTCTCCAAGTTTCGGGTCTGTGCAGTGTACCGTTCGCGAGTTATTTTCCGAACCTTTCCACGCAAATTTATAAAGCTTAGTATGGAGATTCCATAACTGTGTCCTTCCGAGGGACACAGTAATGGCAGCCATGATGTCAGAGAAACCATCTGGAACTCAGTTCTGTTTACAACAGTGGCTATCCTTGGCTAGTAGACTTTCACATAAACACCACTTATTATATTTGAAACGTTCATTCTGCACAAAATGTAGCCTGCGTAAATGGCGGTATTTTTGGGTTTTTAAGTGCCCAACAGCAAGCGGCGAAGCCGCGACAACGAGCGGCGCAGCCGCGAGTGGCTTGGGGAGGAGAAGCTGAAATACCGCCTGCCCGGATGGGCTGCCTTTTTGGCTTCCGCCCCCTTATTTGCATTTTGACAAACTGTTGACAGGTTCTGGGGCTTGGAATAACCCAGACGATCTATTTTGACAGTCACGTCCACGATAAACTCCGTTTCATAACGACAGTCGACGAACACTACAAGTCGGACTCTTCATTCGGCAAAAATCTACTGAGGAAAAAGTACATCTTTCGAAACTAACAGGGCTTCGACAGGAGCGCTCAATATATCTGTGAGAAAAAAGCTTTACAAAGTAATGTCACCTGGCAATGTCACGCAACAAGTCCGACAGAAATGAACCGCTTCCAACTGGTCACATTAACGAAAAAATAAGCAGATTATCTTGTTGAATACTGCTTTCTAAATATCTAATCGAGCGAAGGGGTGTCACAGATTTTCTTAACAATACAATACGACCAAAGCGTTATGTCGTTATGTTTATTTTTTTATTTTTTTATTTTTTTTTTTTAATTCATTTATTCAAACAATGTAATACAAAATGAAAAGAAAGTTACATGCAAAAGGGAAACCAGAAAAAAAAAATTAAACTAATAATAACACACTGTTTACATGTATAACTAGTGGGGATACATATGAAACAAAAGCCGTCAGTAGTGACCACTGATGATTAACAGGAAACTAATACTACTTTCTTAAATAAAAAGAAATTACAGCAAGGTTTACAGGCTAGGTCAAGATAAAAGTAACAGTTGAAAAGAATGGGACGTTAATTACAATTTGACTTTACATTTAAGTTTTCTGACGGATATTGATTATTCAGTACATGTTAACAGACACACTGGAAAGACGTTAAGGAGGAGCGCATTTTTCTATTTTCCATTGCAGCAACATTTTTCTTCTGAACTCTTGAAGATGGGGTTTTCTTTCAAGCCTTTTACAGTTATATAAATACTGTTTAAGGTAAATGATGAACAGGTGTAATCTGTGTTTTGTTGGGGGATCAGATACCTGATATGCGGCAGTAGCGGTAATATCATTGAAAGTTATCTGTTTACTCGAAAAAAAGAAAGCAGAGCTATGAGCTTGATTAAACCAAGCAAAAGCGTCCGACCAAAAGGATGTTGTAATGTTACAATCTAAAAAAGCGTGTTCAATCGAATCGGGATTTTGACAAAAAATGCATGTTGCGTTATCGGCTAGACCATAGTTTTTAAGTTCTTTCTTTGTAACGATTATTCTATGTAGTAGTTTGAAGGAAAACTGCCTTAGCTTGTTATCTCGTGAAGATCTATAGATGAAGGAAAATTTGTTCTTCCATTCAGAAAAGTCTTCAGGGAACTTATCTTTCCATTTTTTGATACCGGTAGGTACAATGTTGCAGTTTTCATTGAAGAGTTTATAGTAGTGTTTGCAGCGCATGTTTGCTAAATCTAAAGTTATTTCCGACCCAGCTGGAGAAAGAGCTATGATGGTCGAATACAGACTATCTGCGGACGGCTTATAGTCTTTAGCTTTCTTTTTTAAATTTGAAGGAATTGCTGCAATTAACTGAAAGTAGTGTAAATAGTTTGTCTTAATCTGAAATTTATTTTGAAATTCGCTTAAAGACAGGAAGTTTCCGCTTGAGTCTAAGAGGTCTTGTACAAAGTAAATCCCTTGGTCAAACCAGGTTTTCCAAAATAAAGGTTTATTTTCTATAGTTATAGTCTCGTTATTCCAAAGTATATATTCGCCATACGGGAAAAGGCCTTTACCTTGTTTTAATTCCTGAAAGTAAAACAGAAGTTCTCTGTAAAAGAGAGGCATTTTTTTGTCTATGGAGACAGGATTAAAATTACACCGGAGAAGAAATGACAAACCCCCATATTGTGAAAGGTAGTGATTTGGGATTGCTTTCCATACATCTTCAGAGTTACTCAATAGTCTGCTAATCCAGGCCAGGCGTAAAGATTTAACAACAGTTTCAAAGTTGACAAAATTTACACCTCCATGCTTAAGCGGTTGGTACATGACAGCTCTCTTGATTTTATCTTTTTTGTTGTTCCACAAAAAAGAGAATAACTGAGATTGAACCATTTTGATGACGTTCCCTGGGACAGAAAGCATAGATGCTGCATATATAAGTTGAGATACACCTAGCGATTTAGCTAGAAGCGACTTTCCATAAAGGGTAAGATCTCTTGATAGCCACAAGTTCAATTTGGTTTTCATTTTCCGGATTTTTGCGAAAAAATTAGCTTCGATGTTCTTTCCTTGATTGTACGATAAAAAGGCTCCGAGAACTTTAATCGGATCCTTGGTAGTTCTAAAATCAAGAATCTTTAAGTTACTTTGTTTCATAGATCCTAGCCACATTGCTTGAGTTTTCTTTTTTATTTAATTTAAGTCCAGAGAGGGACCCGAACCAATTTAAAATTTGTAAGCAAGACTTAAGAGAAGTCGTATTGTCGGCAATAATAGTTGTGTCATCCGCAAACTGTGAAATTTTTGCAACCGTATTATTTGGAAGTAGTATGCCTGTGCAAGTTGGGTCTTGACGGATCTTTAAACCTAGTAACTCAACCGCAAGAATAAAAAGAAAAGGACTAAGAGGACAGCCCTGTCTTACCCCCCTAGATATTTCAAAGTAATTTGTCACCCCCCTGAGGTTTTTTCGTTATGTTTATACTTTAGTCTGAGTCGCACCAGGAGTGGCACCAAGTTAAATAAACTGCAATGCGGTAATTAGCAAAATGGCCATCGCATCTTTTTCACAAAACAGATTCTGGCAATTGTTTGCAGCCGCTTCATGCTCTTGCTTCAAACAATTTCTCCATCTTCGCGTAAAATATTCAAACTCGATAAGGCCAACAATAACGCTTAATGTGCTATGTTGATTCGCTTGATTTGCTTTAATTGTACGCGGCAAAGATCTGCCGGCCTTTGGAGCGCTCCCTTGGGAGATTACGGAGACATTTGATTGACGTGCTTAGCATTCCCATCCAATCAGAATGCTCCGTACGCCAGCGTACGGGCTTCTCAGAAAAGCAGCCCATCCGGGCAGGCGGTATTTCAGCTTCTCCTCCCCAAGCCACTCGCGGCTGCGCCGCTCGTTGTCGCGGCCTCGCCGCTTACTGTTAGGCACTTAAACAATACCACTTAAAAACCCAACAATACCGCCAGCTACGCAGGCTACACAAAATGGAAAGGAAAGGCCTTTTTTCAAACAAAACAGCTATGTCACGGCACTCAGCTTGATGTCACATACGACGGAGAACTAAAATATTCAAAATGCTTTGTTTTAAAAACGAATGACACTATCGATCTGGAAATTTGCAAAAATATATATTTTTTGTTAATCTTTCGCCTAATGACAACAAAAATTTAGCAGGCCTAGTGAATTTTGATTTCAGAATTTTATGACGTAACATGAAAACCAAGAATTGTGCAAATTAGTAAAAACAAAAAGAAAACAAAAGTAGGAATGTCAACGCTAAAGGGACTTGCTAGTTGAACTTGTTTTTCTTTCAGACGTATACAACAAACTAACAAAACGCAATTTGATTCTGCACTTTCAGCTTGGGTCAACAAAAATCACACTTGATTGTTGTTTGGAAAATGTTGCAACAAGATGTTGAGAATCACTTAATTGCAATGCGCATGCTATAAATTTAAAACATACTTTGGTATATACCGGCGCGTATGTCGTTTATCTCATCTTTTTAAAGTCCATGAAATATTCGCATTGACATTAAAACAGCTATGCTTTTTTCGTTGATGAAGTGTAGGACAGTAAAGTATGATTACTTTTGTTAGGGTGTCCAAATTCGTGAAGGGGGTTGAAATCCGCTAGCGAATATGGACTCCCTTGGGTCCATTTCCGCTAGCAGATTTGGACTGGGGGTCTATACATTGTATCTGCTATTGGATTTGGACCGGGGGGTCCAAAACTGCTAGGACACCAGTACCCCAGCTGGCTGCAGAATAGGTGGATGCCACCACCCCCCTAAGGTTTTTTCGTTATTTTGAAAAGGGGATTACTCTATGATGCTGAAACTTTTCGGTAGCTGTCATTCATCCCTTGCAGAAATTTTGATATATCAAGGTGTACATGATTTTTGATGTTGCCATGGCAACATAATTACTACAAGCACGCTTGGCCAAAAATTGTCATTTTGGGTTTTTTTATTTCTTCCAATGGTCTTAGCTTGGAGGGTTGAATTAGCATTATTCTGGCCTGATTTTGTATCAATTTTTTTTCTGACTTTCTGAAAAATAGGGAAATCCAAGATGGTAGATCCAAAGGGCAACTTTTATGATGTCATATGACGTCACAGCCAACACAAAATATACCCAAAGCAAGTGCTAGGATTTCATGCTAACGATCATTTCCAGTACTGTGTTGTTACCATGTTCATAAAAACACTGAACCGAAAAACAGTTACCGGTACTCTAAAATTCATACATGAATGAGGTTTTTCCCACTCTAATTCCCAACCAGTAGAGTAATTCTTTGGTATTAATGCAAGGACAGTTACGCTAATTGTTTTTACACAACCATGAATTTTCATGGAACCAAACATAAAAATGGTTACCCATGATATCTGGGCATGGAACCGAAAAATTGTCTTCCATGGGATTTTGAATCCTAGAGCTTGCAAGGGAAACAGTTAATTTTGTTTTTTTGAGAATCTATTTTTCCAAATTTTATCATTGATTGGTTCACTGTTGATTTCCATAAACATGTTAAATATATACAGAGTTATGGGTAAGAAAAAACAAATCTTGTTAATAGGTACTTGGAAAAAGACTCAAGTACAGCAGCTGCTACTGGCCAGAAAATGTCACAACCCTGGAGGAAGGTGAGTGGAGTCTAGTGACTAGTATATTACTTTAGTGTGTAACATCAGAGCATTTTGAATATACAACAGCCATTTCAGGCCTGAAGTAAATATGTACTAACTTGGCTGTAGGAGGCCGCTGTAGGATATGTTTGTTTACATAAACAATGTATGCAAACTTGAGAAGAGTTCTTTTTTTTTTTTTGTCTTGAGTCAAGCTGAGCTGTAAGTACATCAGTGTTGACTCCAAATTTTAGTATAAGTGACAGTTGCTTGCTTTTAAGATGTGTCTATTTCCCAACAGGGTCTGTGTTTACTAGCCAGGGTTTCTTAACTGAAGTAAAGTACTGCCTGGTCAACTCTGTATGTCCAATTTTTTGAAGATGACTGTAATTTTGGTGTTCACATTGCTGTAAAAAGTTCTTCAAATGATTTCTTAGTTTTCATTAAAGCCAAATGAAAAAGGTCACAAGAAAATATTGCCTTTCTGAATCCACCGATCTACAAAAAAACATGTAGTTGAAATAATTTACAAAAGTACACTACTTAGTTAGCTGTTCAAAACCTTGGTTTTAATTCAATTGCCCAGTGAGTAATAATATTGTTATAATTTATGTGACATTGTCCACAAACATTGGGGTTTTATAGAGTGATTTCCAAAGCATGCAGTCGAGGATTAAGACAAGTCAAATACAAGACTTTTACCTGTGCACTTATTTGGTATCACATTGCCTTCAATCTGCATTTGAGCTGCAAATAACTTTCAATAAAATTATTTAGTTTATACACACTCAGTGATCTTGGCTGTTTAAGCAATCCGATTAACAATTATTTACAGAATTGAAGATGATTTACTAATTTTGCCAAGTTTGAAGATTCTGTAAACTGTTTCAGGCATTGTTAGTGCCGCTTGGGTAGTCGCTTGTACTTTTTCCACATGTGTATTGAGAGGTCAATTAGATCAACTTTGAATGGTTTCCTTGGGATTCCTTGTTGTTGACATTACTTCATGTGTACACTGTATACACTAAAACAATATATTGTTCTTTTGAAGCCAAGAGCTCTGCGCCATTGCGCATGTCAATCTTGCAAACAAGACTGAAAGTTTTTTACTTTTTAATTAATAGCAGAAGACACTATGCTCAAGCTAGTATGTCAAAGGGCTAAAGTAGAAGATGGACACTCAATCATGGTATGGACCGTTCTACATGACATAACACAATAACAGTCAAGCCACAGCACATCCCGTAATGCATCTTATTACACCACAACAGTTATCTGACAACATACCACAGTCATGCTTAAATTAAACTGTAGCTCGCAAATTATGGAGGCTAATACAGAGGAATGTTTATGACTTCCACCACAATAGCCTCCATTGCAAGCTAATTCCAGTCCAATCCCAAGTTTGGGCTTTTTACTGGTAGTGGTCATTGTTGTAGTCGTTGGCATAATCATAGTGGCAGTGGTAGTGGTAGTAGTAATGGTAATACCGGTAATAGTAGTTGTAGAGTGTAAACTAGGTAAGTGTAGGACAGGTTGTCTGACTGACAAGGTTTTTACAAACCTGTCTTCAGTGCTCTGCACAACACTAACGTGTGATCCCAAACAAATCTGCAAGCAGCTGTTCTTCAGAGAAAGCTATTATTGTTTGTTGTTATTCAGGACCTGGGTTGTGGTTGGGGAAGTCTGGCACTATGGCTGTGTGAGCATTACGAGAACTGCACAGTGACTGCTGTATCAAACTCCAACACTCAGCGTGAGTGGATTGAATCTGAAGCTCAGAGGAGAGGTTTCAGTACCAGGATGATGTGCATCACAGCAGATGCTAATGTATTCAATACTTCCTTGAGATTTGACCGAATTATTTCCACTGAAATGTTTGAGGTAAGAATTTTTGTTATTTGGTTTTAGCATCATTCCAATGTTAAGGAAACGTTTTCCTAAAATCAAAACAAAATTTGTTGACTTTAATTATCTTTAACATTTCAAAGGAGACAACACTTAGCTTGATATCATGTGAGAGCACTTTAAATAAATTTGCTGCAGGTGACATGTTATTTAGCATAATATTTTTCATCTGTTCTGCATTCTATCCACTTTTTTTGTCTCATAAAAAAACGTTAAAAAATTATATACATACATGGTAAATTAATTGTCATGAGGGGCGATATTACAGATAATGTTCCAGGGTTTTACAATTGTGTTGAAAAACGAAATTTGTGGTTTTACAGTAAGAAGGTTTTAGTACAAGGGTAGGGTTCTCAGAGCAAGACTGGACATGTGTGACAAAAGTAACATATCAATCAATATTTAGGTCGGTATTTCGGGAAATGCAATTGTGTAGTTGCAGTACCTGCAGTTATTCACTTTTTATTTGTGTCTCATCAGTTCCTTGGTTCTCTAGCATCAATTCGATGGAATTTACATGCTTGCCAAACAGTATAGAATACGTATAGAATTACCATTAACATACCGTAAAATTCCGGTTATAAGCCCTCCCGCTTATAAGCCCCCCCGTTATAGGCCCATCTACCTGGAAACAAAATAATACATCTGATGATAAGCCCTCCCGGATATAAGTCCCCCCCCCCCCCTCTGCCGGATGACAGTACTGAACAGGGCTAAATGTTGCTTTATTATGGGTTTTTAACTTAAAAACATTTTGATTAACACTTCCGTGGCTCGTTTCAAAATATTTTTTTATTCCGATTATAAGCCCTCCCGGATATAAGCCCCTCCGCTTATAAGCCCACCTAAAACCCCTTATGAAGTTGTATAAGTCCAGGGCTTACAATGTATAACCGGAATTTTACGGTATGCTGAAGAAAGTCGGAAGATATGGATGTTTATCATGCAATAATTTTTATAACAAGGCGAATTTCATAAAAATCGTACGAAGCATTAAGCATGTGGACGTTCTTTATCGGTTGGCAGTGATTTTAATTTTCAGATCAATGTGTCCTTTCAAGTTCGGGTTTTTTTCTATTCCAGTCACTCGTCAAATATGGCTTTGACTTTTATGTGGTACTTCCGCCTATATTCATCATTGGGAAGGATCTGCAAATGGCGTTTTTGCCTTATTGTATTTTCCAAGATTCATTTTCATGTCATTGTCGCATCCAAACATTCCAAAATGTCTAAGATAATAAGTCTTCAAACTAAATGAAGATCACACCGTCGAGGGTGCATTGGTTGCATTGTCAAGTCTCCTTCCCACCAAGAATATTCTAACTATACATACATAGATACATACATAAGCTTTATTTAAGTGTCAATGGTATTTAGCTAAAGAGCTAATTGGGGACACTAAAATAAATATACAAATTTAAAATATAAAAATACTAATATTATATAAATAGATATAAAAAATAAAAACACTAATATTATATACCTTATTCTCACTTAATTTCGCGATTTTTTCAATAATAAAGGGCAGGCGAAGTTTAAAATCGCGAACTGATAATATAAAAAATAATGAAATTCGATCTGTTTTATAATAGTTATTCTAACATATCTGAGCTTCATGTTTAGGCGTTTCTTGTTTAATTTTGTCCACTAGTTATCTCCCACTCTATCAGTCGCACTGTTCGAACTGTTCTCTGCCACCAAGTTCCTCAAAATCTCACTCTTGCAGTCGTAGATGAACCTATTAGGGATTTAGACCGTTGAATACCTTATGTTTTGTTACGCGTATATTGTTGTTTGCTGTTTTTACGATGACTTTCATATTAATTATGTTGTTACAGTTTCGAGGTCAAAGCTTCATATTGAAGAAAAGGTAAAAATCGCGAAATTTAATACACTCCAATTGCACCTTCCTCTCAAAATCGCGAAATTAAGTACTCGCGAAATATGGCTCTTGATTTTTCGCGAAATTTAGTAAGAATAAGGTAAATAGATATATAGATATAAAATATAAAAATACTAATATTATAAAAATAGATATATCGATATATAGTTAAAATGACACAGATATGTTTTTAAAATTCTAATAAGTTAAAAGTGATTACAAGATTACTAAAATTAGTTACATTATTATGTTGTGCCAAGCGTAGCATCTGCAATGTCCGTCCAACACATCAGTAATGTTACTGTCCCGAACTGCTTTTTTGAATTCAGCGGAACTTCAAAATGTGTTTTCGATGTGTGGTGTTGTTAGAAAAGATTTCTTTTTTTTTTATAATATTAGTATTTTTATATTTTATATCTATTTATCTATTTATACAGGGTTGGAAACTAAAATTTCGGAGCACTCGCCATCCGGGCGAGTGACCTTCAAATTGCACTCGCCCAGATCAATTTTTACTCGCCCAGTCTGCCCCCTCCCCCTACGAATAATAAAATATACAACTTCAATTTTTAATCACGTTTTGATACTCACTGTGCCACTTTGGTGGTCGAACGCAAAACAGACTGCAATCTATTTCTTCAATGTAAAATTGTCAAATATAGACCGTTTACTCCACAATAAAAACACAAGCACACTTACTTCAAAAGTTGAAACGCAGTTTTATTTGATATTTCCAAATTCTTGTTGTTTGCAAGCGAAATTGTACAGGAAAAGAGGTGAGGAATGGCCATATTGCTGCGTTTGGCGGCTCGGTGGATGAGCCAGTGAATTTTTGACCAGAGGTATTACTTTGTAGAAGTACGTCCGTCACGTAACATGCCCCAAACAGAAGCCATTTTTGTCTGTTTATGAACGCGAACACAGCTTTGTTTGAGATCTTAAAATGTTGGTAAGCTATCGGCTTGTGGACAGTGTAGATTTTTTTAAAGTGGGAAGTAAAAGTTTTGCTTATTCTGAATAATATATTCTGGATATGACAATCGTACTCGCCAAACGGGGCGAGTGATCCGTGATTTGTACTCGCCCGACAGTTTTCACACTCGCCTGGGCGAGCGGGCGAGCGCTAATTTCCAACCCTGTTATATAATATTAGTGTTTTTATATTTTATATCTATTTATATAATATTAGTATTTTTATATTTATTTTAGTGTCCCCAATTAGCTCTTTAGCTAAATACCATTGACACTTAAATAAAGTTTATGTATGTATGTATGTTTTAATAAGATATTTGAAGCAGTGACAAAAAAAAAGTGGAATAAGGTGGAAATTATTCTGGTACAACAATTTCTTATCAGAGTCTGAGAAAATGATATTTAAAGTTCACAAGCTATGGGCAAAAGCTTACATCTTTTAAGCGATTCAGTGGAATTCAGCGGAACTTCAAAATGTGTTTTCGATGTGTGGTGTTGTTAGAAAAGTTTTCTTTCGATAAGATATTTGAAGCAGTAACACAAAAGCTTGCAATCAGGTGTAAATAGTTTCATTGGTACATAATTTTGTCCAATAACTACTCGAAGTCCTGGCGGATTTCCTCTTAAGTAAGTACATCAGTATCCAACTATGTATTAAGTATTTCACGAGTAAGTAAAATCACCGCTCTAACACCTACATACGAGCCCGTACAGCTGCTAGCGGTATTGGGTTGTTATGAGATTAGGATACAGTAGAAGAAGAGACGTTACCACAAGTGAACCTTAACCAATTATTTTTCGCGAGAAACGAGGTGACAGTGATAACCTGAGTGGCAGTACGACATGAGACCATTGTTGAAAAAAAGTTGTAATCGTTATTAGTTGTATTAGAATTATATTTTTGATATGTTCTGTGTTGTGATATCACTCACTCTGTAAGCTAAAGTTTTTATTCAACTGGTTGATTTGTTGCAGCACATGAAGAACTATGAAGAGCTTATGTGTCGAGTGGCCAGTTGGTTGAAGCCGGCAGGGTACCTGTTTGTCCAGATTTTATGTCACCGCGAGTTTGCTTATAATTTTAATACCAAGAAGAACTCAGACACGGAGTGGATGGCACGACATTTCTTCAGTGGAGGCACAATGCCCTCTTCTGATCTACTGCTATATTTTCAGAAGGATCTGTGTATCAAGCAGCACTGGCAGATCAGTGGCAATCATTACGCCCGCACTTTGGAAGCGTGGCTTGTCAAGTTAGACCACCAACTAGCCACTGTGCGAGATATTTTCCGCAAAACCTATGGCAGTGATCAAGTTGATGAGCAAGTTTTTAATTGGCGCATGTTCTTTATTTATTGCGCCGAAGTGTTTTCCTTTAGGGGTGGTAACGAATGGATTGTCGCGCATTATCTTTTTCAAAACAAGATGACCAGTAGTTTGTAGACGCGAGATGCAAGCGGTAATGACATCAGGACGATTGGGATGAATAACTTCAAGAGTTGTTAATGTGTGTGCAATAAAAATGGAATTGTGATCGTCTGGGACATCTACTGTGTGTTTTACCAATTTTAATTATGGCGGGAGATGCTGAGGGAAGGGGAACTAGAAAGGGAGTTCTAATCTCCTGTATTTCTGCAGGCTTTGGAAATGAGCCAACATTTGCTGGCAAAGCAAGTGATAGTGAATTGAACACTTTTAGTTGAAGGTTTGATTTAATAACAATCTCAAATCCATAACATTTCCTATTTTTTGTGTGTTGATCGCATTAAACTATCCTGCGGTTTTCGTGATGCACTTTTCGTTCCGCCTATGGCGTTGACTCGAAATTGCTTAACAGGTGTGTTGTAATATGTAGCGTGTCTAGACTCTGAGCTTGCCCGGTGACCTCCGCCCTTAGCCATTCGCGGAAGAAGGGCTGAAGAGGACTTATACCGTGTAGTATGATTCCACAACACTGCTGGTGTCTTCGGCTCCTCGATCATTTGAAGTTCTTTAAAATTTAGAGACGAGTAAACAATCATCTGATCTTGATTGAATTTTAATTTTGGTAGTGGTGGAAGGAATCTGTGCCTGGTCTTTGGCTTGTAAAACTTTCCTAGGACACTTTCAAGTGATCGGCTTATTGATGTTCCCCATTCCTTTTCCAAATCTGCGTTGTCAGAGTCCTGCATGAGTTGTTGAGTTCCTCGCCGAGTCATTGCCGTTATACGCATGATATGTCTTGCTAGTCTACCATTAAAAGGAAAATAGAAGCAGTTAAGGTGGCTCGACCCAGTTTTTTTCTAGCGATACCTAACAACTTTGAAACCCTCATACTTAAAGGGATTGATGTCAATGGCAAAACTACTACATCACATGCATTACACATAGACTGAACTTCAATATGATATAAATTTTTTGGCGATCAGAATGAATATCACGTGGCAATGACGTCACACAGGGTTTTGCTCTGAATCGATTTTTAGGTGGTAACCGCATTTTCTCTCGAGATCCTCCACGCTACGTATACCTTGGGTGTTTGCCTTCATCTCAGTGGAGTTTCATCGAAATCTACAAGAGGAATTTTGAAATATCGTGGAATTTCTTTTTAGATGGTATAATTTATGCGTAAAATAAAGTCAAGACTTCATATAAAGAAATTTGCTTCTTTTTTATGTTTAATGAGCGGATTTAGCCCCCATTCCTTTTAGAAATGTCCCATATACTACATCCAAACCTTTAGAAGAAAGTAGACTTGCGCGATTTCGAAATATATGAAATATATGAATCATAGTGAAGCTCAATGTTTACCTCTATTTACAAATTTTCCGCCTACTTTCGCAAAAAAGCGATTATTTCAAAAACCCGTCGATGAATTTTTTCCAAGTTTTTTCAGGGTGACAAATAATCAGTACACCACACAATCCCTAAATTTCATGCTCATTGAAAATATCTAAGGTTGTCTAAACTAAAAGCAAAATTGAGTAAACATTGAAGCGATGTCGAAGTTTTAAATAATTTTGTGCTCTGGGACTTCCTATTGTTTCAATTTAAACACAACATCGAATTCCTGTGCACCACGCGTGTAATGACCACGCTTTGTTACCCTCCGAAAGCTTTCCGAAATAGTTCGGAACATGGTAATCTCGCATCGAGTTCAAGTAAACAATAATGGATGAATGAATACATTTCCAACTGAAGAAAGCAGTTACTCAACACCAAACTCAAAGCCGGTTAACTTTTATCTCAGCCAAGACGTCGACCCAACAAGAAAAGCTAATGCGTGACAATTTCTTTTTCATTGTTCCATATTTCGGAAAGCTTTCGGAAGGTAGCCAAGCGTAGTCATTTCACGCGTGGTGCACAGGAATTCGATGTTGTGCTTACCTCGAAACAAAAGGAAATCCCAGAGCACAAAACTATCTCAAACTTCGACATCGCTTCAATGTTTACTCAATTTTGCGTTTAGTTTAGACAACCTTAGAAATTTTCAATGAGCATGAAATTTAGGGATTGTGTGGTGTACTGATTATTTTTTATCCTGAAAAATTTTGGAAAAATTTCATCGACGGGTTTTTGAAATAATCGCTTTTTTGCAAAAGTAGCCGTAAAAATGGTAAATAGAGCTAAACATTGAGCTCTACTCCGATTAAGATATTTTCATATTTTTTGAAATCGCGCAAGTCTACTTTCTTCTAAAGGTTTGGATGTAGTATATGGGACATTTCTAAAAGAAATGGGGGCTAAATCCTCTCATTAAACATAAAGAAGAAGCAAATTTCTTTATATGAAGTCTTGACTTTATTTTACGCATAAATTATACCATCTAAAAAGAAATTCCAAGATATTTCAAAATTCCTCTTGTAGATTTCGATGAAACTCCACTGAGATGAAGGCAAACACCCAAGGTATACGTAGCGTGGAGGATCTCGAGAGAAAATGCGGTTACCGCCTAAAATTCGATTCAGAGTAAAACCCTGTGTGACGTCATTGCCACGTGATATTCATTCTGATCGCCAAAAAAATTTATATCATATTGAAGTTCAGTCTATGTGTAATGCATGTGATATAGTAGTTTTGTCATTGACATTAATCCCTTTAAGTATGAGGGTCTCAAAGTTGATAGGTATCGCTAGAAAAAAACTGGGTCGAGCCACCTTAAGTACTTGGCATGACATTAAAACACGGGTTCAACAAAGAAATGAGCCTTGGCGATAGGCGCACACGAAAAAATGTTCTCTGACATCCCGTCGTGTACCGCCTGCTTTATATTTCCCTTGGCAGAAGACCCGTTGCCCATTTGACTTTTTTTGTCTAGTTCACTAAGCATTCCCTTTTGCAAAATGTTTTCTATTTTCCTTTGATCGTTGCAGTAGCCACACTGCTGTTTCAGACCCCTATTTCTTCTGGGTCAATAAGCCACGGGTGATTCTTGAAGCGGATTTTCACATCCTGAAAAACAATTATAAGAAAATCGGAAAGGATTTATTCGAAAACTCAAAGCTGCGAAGATATTTTGTCGCGTGGGGGATTCTTGGCATCACTGCTTTTTTTTCGCTCCAACTTACTGTTCAACTCTACCATTTCCTAATTTAAGCCTTTCTAGAGCTCAAGAGTCGACATGCAAGCAATGCTTTCAGCCAATCCGCACAACTCGAACGTAACCTGCAATATTGTAACAGCCAAATGCCATCCACTACAAGCTCGTGATTTATGAGCATTATCAATCTACAAAATACCTCCACTTTGGTCCAGGAGAACTTTGCAAGTTTCTCAAAGTCTCAGCTGAAGCAATTCGTTGAATATCCGGCGGAAGTCTTCGCTGTCCTTTGATTGCCTTCTCCAAATCCCATAATGCTCGCTGGCCAAACGTTCCTACACGAATAAAACGCACTGTGAGCATGCGATAAAAATTACAGTGTTTGGGACCGGTCGCACTCGGCGACTTCATATTTACTTTGGTAAAAAGGGATATCAGCACTAACCCTCTGCAACTGTGATTGGAGCGTTTCGTATTGGCTCCCGTCAGTTCTATTGATACCGAACTGAGTGTAATCAGATTGAAGGTGCGTTTTCAAATTTATCAGGATTAGTGTTGACGGGGCATGGAATAAAATAGTTATGCAATGTTTCCTATGGTAAATAGTATTTTGCTTTAAATGCTGTTCAAAACAGACTTTTCGGGGAAACCCCTTCGTAGTGTAGGTGTGGTGTCCTTTGAGGTGCACAACTCCGTTCGCGTGGTTGATGTTCTGCGTTTTTCCGGTGAATGCCCATGTCCGACATCTAGGTCGCTGACAGGGAAAGGTCCCGGCTTGCTTCTGTTGCGGGTGCGAGGAGAAGGTGCTGTGAACCAGGATGTCTTGAAGGTTAGTATCTCGCCGGTAAACGCACATGGGTGTGGTGTTGAAGATGTTCTTTGTTCGAGGATCGTCGGTTAGAATACTTGGTTCTTTGGATGGTAGGTGAGTATCATGCGGGTAAACAGTGAATACCCCACTCGCGACTTGATTTTTTCTCGTGTTCACTGAAAAATCAACTCACTCATGGAATATTTCACGGTATGCCACTCGAAAACATTGCATAACTTGTATATATATACATATGGGAATACTGGAATAAATTGTCGTAATTGTTTTCGCTAAATGTAAGAACCAAATGAAAAGCAAAAGCTATTAATGCGCAAAAGAACACTAAAAACGAACGCATTTACTCCCTTGATTTGTGCAGCCAAAATTCACATGGTACATGTTAACACCTTCCACACAGCCACAAAATTTCCGAAAATTTCTGTATGCTTTCAAAATCGCGAAAGTCGCAAAAATTCGCGAGACCGTGGACGAAAACCGTCGGAGAAATTTAAATTCAAGGAGGGCCCTCGACGAAAGTGGAAAAATTGCAAAAATCGCGAAATGTGACCTTTCTTTGATCTCTCGAATAAATTTCGCAACTTTCGTTAACGATCAGCGATCTTGAGATTTTTTTATAATTTTCGCAATTTGTACAAAATTTTCGTAAAATTTGTAGATTTCGTGGCTGCGTTTAATTCCGGAGATAAGTGCCTTGCAACGCAACGCGCTAAGTTGTCCAAAACAAAGCGACTTCTACCAGCCATGACTTTTTTTGTTTTGGATGTGTTATTTGTACCATGTAACAATTGGTTGCAACGGGTCCATTTTTCTTGGTAAAAAGAAGACTTTAAAACAATCCTCGCTTCGGATTAAGGCAAATTAAGCCTTGATTTATATAGCGGCAAGGTAGGTACACCAAGTCTTGTCCCAAGCGTTTTCTTGCTCAAAGAACAAGATCGATGTCTTTCTGTTGTTTAACCAATACCTATATATCTTCCTGTGTGCGTCCAAAGTCGTACTGAAGCGTCTGTTGAAGCAGTAATGATAAGCTGGCGACTATCTACAAAGTCCAGACTGACAATTGGCTTGAGATGAGCTCGAAATGTCATGACTAGTGGAGGAGGCTTGGTATCGATTGTTCCTCCCTTCTGGCTATTTCTTCTGTTCACTAGTTTCCTTGGCAACAGTGTCGCTACCTTCTGATCGCTTGTATTTACACAGTAACAAGATATGTCCCAAACCTGGCAAGCAATATGAGCAAAAAGTGAGTTTGAAGCAAATACCCGTAAAACCCCTCGATTATCAGTAAGCTTATGTTTAATTTGTAATATTTCTTGCTAATGTTTGAATTCTAGGCCCCATTGGCCCTTGTACTAAATCAGTTACCGAGGGTAAACATGACGTTTTCGCTACCTTGACAAATCCAGCGGTGTCTCCAGTAACAAGTATGGTATTGTCCTGATCTGTTGTCATGGAGATAACAGATTCATGGACTCCACGAGTAGCAGTAAAGTGACCAAGCAGTCCCCCACCACACACGCTCCAGGCCCTGATCGAGCCTTCCGAACCTGTTGTCATCAAGGTAGCTGTAGATACGCTGTTTTCACGCCTCTCTAAAAAGAGAACCTGTGAGGAGGAAAGCAATGGCACAACATTAATGTCATAACTTAAAGGCGTTTTAAAAAAAGCAGTGATCTCTCAAACGTGACTGATAAATAAACGTTTTCCACCTAATGACTTGAGCAGCATTTTACCACCATGACATACAGATCAAAAGGTTATTGACACTTATTGCTCCACATTTTACTGTTCGATATTGTACCTTGTCCACTGAGCAATCATGATAACTTGCTAGTTTCTTTACTGCAGGAAAAACCTCTTGATAGGCAGTTTTCTTCTTTTGCGAGCCTTCTGTAACGGAACTACCTCTCTGCATCAATGCGTCGCGCTTTGGCCGCCATGTTGACTGCATAGTTGTTACTGACCGACGATGTTTATTACTCGATCCAGCATCCCGGCCCTTCTTTTTGCCTTCTTGAAATCTCTTTACTGCCTCGATCACTTTATATAGTAAAGCAAAATAACAAAACAAAAATAATTCACCCGTGCAGTTAGTACAGAGGTCTACAGAGCAAAGCCAAAGTTTGGCTGTACAACACCTCGCCCTTTTAAACCAACTTAAAAGTACAATGCAACATTTCTTAGGAGTTTAGAACTTAACTAGGGCAAATTGTTAGTGCGCTAGTCAGTTATTGACTGGCATCGCACAAGAAAATTTAATGTATTTATTTGAGAATAGGACAATTAACAAGATGCTCATAGTCTGATGCGGCAGGACCCACTGAAACTCTGGAATGTGCTTGTCTATTTCACCTTTGTTATCCAGCTAGAGCAATTATCATATTTCCTTAAATTAGTTTGTCAAAATAAAAAGACCCTATAAATGGCGTGCCTGCAGTGATTGCTGTTCTCAGTTAGCAATCGCTTTGCAGTGAATCAACCGGTTTTGTCATTCACTGACCTACATTACTGGTTGACACGTTTCTTTTAATTTCTGCCGGAATAACAGATTGAGTTGTTTCTAAACCATAGTCATCAGCATTCAATTTGCAGTTAACGTGTCCACTGTCAATGTTCCACACTTTTACAACACCGTCATAGGAAGAGGTTGCCGCTAAGCCAGTAGGGTACATTGCAGCTGATAAAATGTCATCCTCGTGAAAATTTGACCACACTCGAGGCTCGCCTTCTTCCTCGTCTTTGCAATCTCTAAACATAGAAAAATGGGATAGTTATCGGGGAAGAGGAATAAGCCTATACCTGTAATTGACACAGGTAACTTAAGTTATAAAACAGTCTGTCACGGTATCAGTTTCAGCGTAATTTAACGTTTTATTATTTGGAGGGACTACTTTACGTGGGGAAGTATTTAAGACATTAAAAGTGTCTTCAGTTAGATTTAGCGGCCCCCTTTAAGAAAAAAAGAAAAAGGGAAGGGAATAATAAAGGGGGGGGGATAAACACGAAGCGAAACATTGATGATAAGGCGATGTTCAATCGGCTACATAGAATGCATGCTCGGCTCAAGTAATGTTGAGATTTGTTGTCAACTTACTTGTAGATTGTCACCTTTCTATTCCATCCAACTGTAATGATCTTTTGTTTAAAACACAGTATACCTGTAATCTGGGAGATTTAACAAGAAAGAACACGATAACAAAGATGTTTCGCAAGATTTTTTCTTTCTGCGATTTTTGTCGTAGACTTCAGGGACGAGAATGCCACTGCTTTTCCGAAAAAAAAAACACCATGACGGTGAATTTTGTGATACACAAGTTACTATTCTCCAGAGACTTTACTAAGGTAAAGTTGTCGTGATAATTTGTGGTACCATTTATGTAAGGTTCTTTCGGAATATTCATACTATCTATAAAAGCAACAAAAATACTAGTAGTCTATGAAAGCCATGGATTATAAGATTCGTTTGTACTATTGCTTCTAACTGCAGTGCTGTTTAGACATAACACAATCAACGCTGTGAACACTGGTCGCAAATTATAAGTATTACTGGCAGTACATTCTTGTTTACCTCTTCATTATCTACAGCTTGTAATTCGCTTAAACAGCATCCGTTATTAAAATTCCAAATCCGCACTGTGCCATCTCGAGCTCCAGTAACGAGTCTTCTCTTGGACGGGTCAAACCTCATGGCCGTGATCTCAGAGTTACCGTGAGCATTGGAAAACTGGATGATTTTCTCGCCTGTCTCTAAACTCCAAACACATACTACAGAATCGTGACATGCGCTCACAACCTGCGAAAATTAAATCATAGGCCATCGGATAATGCAAGCCATTGGTGGACCTAACAAACAAACATTTCTGGAAAGTAATTCTTTCTTATCGCGCTTTACTTTTCACCAAATAAAATGGCATGCGCGCTGTTTTATAGGTATCCAGTATCCAATATAAACAACATTTGTGTGTCGTGCACAGGCTTGAGTTCTTCCTTATACTGAATATTCCGTCGCTATTCCCAAAACATTCTCACACAAGGCTTGTTTTAAGCATAAAGATAATTGTAATCATCCGACCAGTGTGCGGAAGATCATGGGTTCGATTCCCGTCTCATGATTGTATGATCTGTTTGGGGGGGGGGGTAATGTGGATAGGTACATTAGTCAGAAGCTCCAAAAAAATCTTCCAGATCGAAATTTTGAAACATGTCGGTATCAAAATCCCTAAATCGGCCCTGAAATATGCTATTTTAGAGCATTCTGGTAGATTTTTGTACTGTTGTATATGTAGTCTCTGCAGTTTGAAGGAATACTAATAGTTGGTGGTTTTGAGTTAATGATGTTAGGTACATGCAAAGTAAAGGAGTCCGGGGGGAATGCTCCCACGGGGAAATTTAGATTTTTAAGAACTCAGAAATACTATTTGTACCATTGTAGATGTAGTCTCTGCAGTTGAAAGGGATAAGGCCAAGTAAAAAAAAACAAATGTTTCTCATCCGGATTTCTATAAAAAAGGAAGCGGGCGAGCGCGTTTTTGGTTATTTTTTAGTTATTTTGTTGCATTCCTTACCTGTGTTGTTCTGATATCGAGGTTTTTTCCTACATCGTCAAATTCTCCAGAAGCAAATTTGCAAAATAAATCCTACAATGTTATTGACCTATCCAGTACGGACCTAGCGTACCAAGGCTTCGAAATTTTGGCCTGAGTTCGAATTAAAACGCAGACAAAAGCCACGTCTCACAGAATTTTTAAATACGTACAAAGTAAAAGTAACGCCTGTTGGTCGGTTGTTCGTTCCAACGTTTTCGATAACAAATAATAAAATAACAGAGGCGGCCCCCAAAAATAAAGCAGGCGGTTAGAAAAACATTGGTATTTTTTTACTTGGCCTAATAATAGTTGGTTGTTCGGTGAGTTAATGATGTTAGGTACATGCAAAGTAGGGGGTCTGAGGGATGTTTCCCCGGGAAAATTTAGATTTTTAGAAATTCAGAAAGTATTGTAGGCATTTTGGTATCGGATTTTGGTAGAATATTTCTGCCATTGTAGAGGAAGTCTCTGCAGTTTTAAAGGATAATAGTAGTTGGTATTTGTTAGTTGATGATGTTAGGTACATGGCAAAGTGGGGGGTCTGGGGGACGTTCCCACGGGAACCTCAGAAACGCTGTTTTAGGCATTCTGATAGAATTTTCGCACTATCATAGATGCCGTTCAATTAATAATTTATTCATAATCCACCCCTAATGCAGTGCATTATTTTTCCTGACCCACCCTTTCTGACATGTTGAAAAATAGTGACCCACCCCCAATTTTTCATAGCTCACCCCCCTGTACTTTATGACCGGTCCCTGAAAGATATTCCACAATATTATACACTTTATCGTACGAAGGGAGGCGCGGTGGCCTAATGGTTAGTGCGCTCGACTCCGAGTCGAACGGCCCGGGTTCGAGGCCTGGCCGGGGCGCTGCGTTGTGTTCTTGGGCAAGACACTTTACTCTCACAGTGCCTCTCTCCACCCAGGTGTATAAATGGGTACCGGGGAATTTACTGCTGGGGGGTAACCCTGCGATGGACTAGCATCCCATCCAGGGGGGAGTAGCAATACTCCTAGTCGCTTAATGCTACGGAAACCGGGATAAGCTCCGGCTGTATGGGCCACTTGGCTCGGACACAGACTTTTCCCATTTACCTTATCGTACGAAATAAGTAATAATAATTACCTGATCAAAAAGATCATTGTAAATAGCCGCACATATCGGTTTAAAGTGGCTGGTGATGTCATGTTCCTCTGAAGGCTCTTCACTTTTACCTTCAATCACTGACAACTGAGGACAGGAACAAACAGAAATTTAAACATCTTCAGAAAATGAAGTAATTTTAAAAAGTCGAGTTATCTTTTGCTTCACTCCTACTTTAAAAATGCTCATCGGAAGACAAAAAAAATTTCACACTTTTATAGCCAAATAGGTTTATTCCTTGTGGGAAGTAAACGACACGCAATGCATGCAGAAGCGATGACGTTTCACCGGTTGTCTTCAATACTTTTCAGGACATTTTTGACGAGAATGTTAAGTTGGATTGGTAGGGATGGAGCGGTTTAGTTGTCACCTGATTGGTTCCCACAAAGATGCAATGAGACTTGGAGTTGAAGTAAAGACTTGAGATCAAGTGAGGGCCTGGTAACAAGGAGCGAGCAGGAATTGTTTGAACACAGCACAGATCACGCATATCCCAAATCTTGATAACCTGCAGGATTGAAATAGAACACCATATAGTTAAAATGTTTTACTGTTAGTTACTCGAAACCAAAGCATTAAGCCG
This sequence comes from Oculina patagonica, assembly GCF_052425735.1. NCBI lineage: Eukaryota > Metazoa > Cnidaria > Anthozoa > Scleractinia > Oculinidae > Oculina > Oculina patagonica. The sequence continues at coordinate 18,242,435 of NC_135762.1, forward strand.
TTTTTGCCAACCTCGGTGTCTCGAATGGTACATGAAGCATATCAAGAGAAAATAAGAGAAGTCCTAAGAGAGGCTTCAATTAAAAAAACACGTAGCACGTTCTTTCAATTTGTTCGAGAACTATGGTGCATTGTTGAAGATTGCAAAAAAATACCATTTTAATACAAGATTTATACTCAATATACTAACCTTGTCTTGAGCCGCGCTAATAATTTCACCCTTGTCGCTGTTTACTATAATGTGAGTGACCGCTGAACTATGACCCTTTAATACCTGAAATGATAGTAACGCAAATGGCTACAATCAGAAGGTGATATGCTTCTGCTACAATATACTGATAAAACAAAAATTAACATTGTTCCTATAAAGGTTTTATGTTACATGTAGTAGTATATAGCCTGTATTGTGGGTGTTTCTGCTGGGTAGATATGTTTTGTGTTGTTTATAGCCGCCATCTTGGATTCCAGAAGGAAAGCGGAGGAAGGTGAAAAAGAGGAGAGACGGGGAGAGGCAAGTATTTTCCTTCTCCTCTCACTCTCTTTGACATCTAAATGTTTGGACACAATGATCGCCTACACCAAAACCGACGGTTGTCCAGTTCTAAAGAGCTCTCTTTAAGTAAAGTTTTCGCTGTTTTGAATATTTTTGATGATCTACACTTTGGAGATCGTTATTGCAAATAATTACTCGTTTTCAAATTAAAACGAACAAAAACGCATACGAATACACTGGTAGAACGGGTATACTACTTTTTAAATTAATCTCATTCACAAAGCCCTCGCTTCTCCCCGTTGCTGATTAGTAAGAGCAGAGAAGATTCTGGGAACGAGAATGGCGTGACAAGTGATGATCTTGGGCAGGCGCACTGGGTTTGAATAGTCTTTCCCGCACTTGTACTTGAACTTTTGTCTGAAGCTCTCCAGTCTCGGGAGATAAAGTCGGGCGCAATCGACGCTACGTGACCAGCCTATGTATACATTTCAGAGTAGCCTGAGTATTTCGTCAATTTCAAAAGTATTCTCTTCTTTTAGGCTACAGTATATATGTGTCTTGGGGGTCCTTGGTCCGCGACCTTTTCGAATATGATTTAACCCTATTCAGACCGGGCTTTTTTTCCCGCCGGGGGGCCCCCCCCCCCTCCGTAACTTCCAGAATATTTAAGCAATCACAATGAAACTTAGAGGATATATAGTATGTACAAAAATCTATCTTTTGGTATCTGTCACGTGGGATAATGACGTCACATCACGTGACAATGACATCATAATGTCAAAACAGCCGCCATCTTGGATCCGCCATCTTGGATTTCGAAATTTTTCCAAAACGTCAGAAAAAACCGACCACAATTACGGGAAAGTACTTAAAACTAATAAAACTGTGCTTAAAACCCGGGTAAAAATGTGAAAATAATTGCTTTAAAGTTATTTTTCATTAATAGAAACACGAAAATTACAAATTGGGAAAACATGCCTGTCAAAATGCCGTTGCCATGGTGACGTCAAGTTCCTGACACAACAACCTACCCTACCAAATTATTCCCAGATAAATTTTAGATAAAGTCGCAAAGTTTGGCAGCGTTTGGTTGAATATTGAAAAAGTTATAAGCGTTCAAAGTTAGGTCGGGCACTTTCCGCCCCCCCCCCCCCCCCGGTCTGGATAGGGTTAATATTTCCTCGATAACTAAACTTCGGCAAAAAATTAATGTTTCCAATGATTTTTTGACTATTCTACTTTGGTATGTCAAATTTTCAGCTTTCGTACTGTCGGTTACAATGCGAAATTCACGCTTGTCAACAGACATCTAAATTTGCCTTTCTTGAAATTTCAACTTTTCGCGGGTCCGTGAATTACATGGTCGCGTTTGCTAAGCTAGTGCATAGATAAAACACAACGGGAAAACGTGTTTGTTTGGAAAACAAGATAATAGATCAACTGATTTCAGCAGCTGTGAAGAGATTTGCTGGAGAGTTGCAAATTTTCGATTTAGCGACTAATGAAAGTTATAAACAATTTTCGCATATGGGTCCTTGGTCCGTGACCTATGACTGTGAACAAAAAAATTGTTTTAAAACACAAATTCGGTAAAATAATAAGCACCGGGTGCACACATTGGTGCTATGGCATCTATTCTCGATTCAAATGTTTCAAAATTAATTTGGAAAGTTATGAAGAGAAGAAATAAAGATGCGGGTTTGTGTCGGAGACTTCTGTCTGAAAGAAATCTGAAGAATACACGGGTAGTTTTATACTCGCACCTCACAACGACTTCCAACAAGACTGAAGCTTTAAAATGTCAAAAGTAGTAAAGAATAGATTAAATATTGCTAAAATGTTGTATCTTTTTAAAAATTGATCGCGATTCACAGTAATTTTCAGGCTGTTTACGTAACTTGCGGATAAAGGACCACATTTGCGGACCAAGGACCTGCGAGCACGGTCACTGTTTTTTGAATTACACGAAAAATATTTTAGTAAGGACGTTGCCACTTTGCAATTATAAAGAGAGACAAAAAATTTATCGTCAAGAAAAATTTCAGTCCATCGGGCTTTGATTCAGGTAACATATTTAAGTTTATAACTTTTACTCGCGGACCAAGGGCCACATACTGTATATCAAAAAAACTCTTAACTTGGACATAATTTTATTAGCGATTGTTTCTCATGCCAAAGCAAGAACAGATGCATAAATCAAATCACAAAGGACTCATCAAAAGCTAAGTTGAATTATGGCGGACGTATGACGACTAGAAATCATCTTTACAGCTGGACTGTAGCTAGCGTTTATAATTAAGATACGACTCAGGGTAAACTCACCGATGTGGCTTTAGCTGTAACATAAGGATTCCACAGACGTACATAATGATCAACGCCACCAGTTACTAGGAGTAATCGATACAACTGCTGTCAGGATACTAAGTGATTATGACACGAATTTTGAGTTTTCTTAAGATAATTATTTAGGACAAACTAAACTATTCTTAATTGTAAGACGTTGGTTGGCTCAGACATGGCAGGCTGTTACGGTCTATTCTCAGTCAACCTTTAGTTTCTGTGTACAGACCGAACATAGGCCACGCTTACTACTTCACGTCAGAAGCTCAATGTGCTTATACAACATGGCCGGTGCACATAGCCTTCGCTTACTTACCAATAACGTTCCATTCCTTACAGTAGTCAAATGACGTGATGCCCTTACGGATTCGAAACACGGAACTCCTGTCAAGGGAGGAAAGAACAAAATAAGAATATGTGGGAGAAAAGGATCACCAGATATAATGGTATGGGGTTTCTACTAATTTGCTCGTTACAAGTAAAATTTTGGACTACTTTTGTTAATTTATTTAATCATAAGTTATTATTTTATAACAAATGTATTATTTTTTGATCGATTTATAACAATGTTCTCAAAAATGGGTGTAATCGTGCCCTCTTTTTCTCGCCAAATAAAAGAGCAAGCAGCTTAGTTGTCAGGCGTTAAAGAAAAAATGCGTAGTGTGCAATAGCAAAGTGTATAATAACAACGAGCGATAGCCCTTCGTCGGACGAGCAAACGATCCACTGACGATAGACGTACGAGATGATTTGTCCATTACCTAGTGCTTTTAAAATTATTGAATCAGCCTCGTACCCAGAGTCTTCGTTCCCCTTGACCAGCCGTCGGGAAACGAGCGACCCTGAAAAGTTCTGATAGGAAGTTCGAAAATACTGGACTTCCGGTTGAATTGCGCATACCTAGCTTTTAAAAGAATGACCCAATGAACTCCTTAGTGTTTTACTTCCGGCCATTTTTATTGCTTTCAAAACCAATGAAAGTCGATCCTGCAAAGGAACTTTCGAGAGTCGTTCATTTCGTCGAGCTCGCGCAGTAAGTAACGAAGACTCGAGATACGAGATTGGTCAACGAATTTCTTGGTGTTTACTTCTGGCTATTATTAATTGTTTTCAAAACCAATCAAAATCGACCCAGAGGCAAAGAAACTTCCGAAATTCGCTTGTTTGGTCAAGCTTGCTCAGTAAGGAACGAAGACTCGAGTTTTGCAACTTTATTTGCCCATCATTGGTAACAACGTCTTGTTATTACAATCAGTTGCGGGAGATCTTAGCAAGGTACGTGATTATTATTAATTAGTTAAAGTATGCGAGAGTCAGGCAGTTTAGGCATAATGGCACGAGAAATTTAACGAGCCTCCAGTAATTGATATTTGCACTAACGTTTTTTTCCTGTCTATATCTCCAAGGTACATAGAAGTGTTGCTTGCCGTAGCACAAGAGATGAAACATTGTAAAGAAGGGTAATATTTAACTTTACGAATCCAGTCCTCATGGAGACCCTGAAAACACAGACAAACAACATTACAGGCATCAATAAAGCTAGGAGCGACAGGGGATGCTACTGTGGCTGCCTTGCAGGAATCTGTGACGCCTTGTGCTCTGCGCGGCCTCAGGTGTGGTATGCTTATAAAGTTAGCCTTGTCGATAGTAAAAGACATCTTTCTGTCGTTTGGTCGTAACTTACACTGAAGTCAAAGGAACTCTATCGTCTCGTATTTGATCAAATGAGCAAATCGCATCAGTGTGGCTTGTCACTGTAAATTCATTCAGCCGCGTTAAATTACGGGAAAGGAAAAGCCACATCATGATCTACTTAGTCACAGTTCACGAAGCCTTATATGAAGATCCCCTCGCTCTTTTTTAGCCCAGCGACATATATACCTCACACAGTGTTCAGTCTCAGAAACAACTGTATTGCACAAATCAGCACGATTAGCCGTCCAGTCCTGGCACAAGGGCATGAACATTTTACAAATAACACTCTCAATAGTGCTAGATGAAATAAGTGAAGTGAAAATAAATCTACAAAAAATCATCTCCAGGGTTGTCCTTAAATCAGGAATAACGGAACATCAAAATAGGTCATGGACCGGAAAAAGGGAACTAACCACGACACAATGAATCGAAACACACGGTCACCTCGCGCTCTCCCCAGGCCAGAGCTCCATTACCACCACCACTTGTCTGCCTTCCATCTAATTTCTCACTCATGCATTTAGAGTAAGCAAAAAAAATTAGATTTGTTGCAGAAAAGAATTAACCCGCGATACCAGGTAGTGGGAGGCGCGGGGCGAGGGCCGGCCGAGGGGGGTGGCCGCGGGCGGGGCGGGCCAGGCCCCCACCGGGGGGGGGGGGGGCCGCGGGCAGCCCCGGCGCCGCACGGGGCCGCAGGCCAGGATTTTTTTTACCAGGTAGTTTGCTCCACTTACGTTAAATTGAAACAGTTTAAGACTAGAATGCTTTCCTTGCTGAAGTTCTGACAGGGAAAATCGTCTAAAGGACACTATAACAGAAACAAAAGCGCAGTGGAGTGAGTATGAAGCACTTCCTCAAGGAGTATTTTATACCAAATCGCCACAAACAATCGGTGTTAGTTTCTCTATGTAGAATAAAAGTTGGAAATTAAACTGGTTTCAAAACCATAAGAGATTTAACTCTCTCTTAAACATTGAGTCAGAACAAGGTATAAAAATTCAAGTGATACAAATAGCATTGTAACGCGCTTTTGCGCATATTTCTATGGAAAAGGCGCGTTGTAATTTTTTTCATCATTAAAATGAATTAGAAACAATACTTTGTACGAATGGACTGGCGACAATAGGTCGTAGTTAGATGGTCGTGAGTGGTTTTGTATAAACTAACAAAGACTCCAGCTAGATATAATTATAAATGTTGTAGTCTAATGGCAACACAGCGTACCAGATGGAATCTGCTGTCCAAGGTTCAAGTCAAACAAGCATCCTGTGATTGCAGAAAATTTCAAACAAAACACAGAACCTCCAGCGTCACCACACAGCAAAATACCCTCATTTAATTTGCCTGAACTGTACCTGAAAAATAGCATGTGCTAGCTAAGATCTCTTAGGATTAGCAACGCCGTAGCCAGACAGAAATTCTACCGACGCAATATCAGACAAAAGACACTTCTTTTAAATTTAGAGTATATTTTAATTCAGAGCCTCTTACAAAAACCTGGTTTGCCTGTTACTAGCCAGGGCCCTGATTAGAGCCCCTACAGAACAGAAGATAATGCCGACAGAATATCTTACTTTACAGTGAAGAACGTCATCTTTGCTCGCCCCAGTGGGGCAAATGCTGTTCTTTACACTAAAGTTATTACTTTTAACTGACTCATTATATGACTGACCCCATATTTTTCATTCGGCTCCTTACCAGTAATCCATGGTAAGTACGCAGTAATCCAAGCTACAGATCACAAACTGTTTGTCAAAACTGTTGGCTGAGCAGTCATAAAATGCTAAGGATGAAAAAAAAGAGAACAAATGCCGCTGATATGATACAGCCCAATGTGTTAAATTGTAAAAATACGTAAACTTAAAGACAATTATGACGCGGTTTAGTTTAAGACTTTCCTGACCTGACTGAACTATACGTGAGACGACTTCAATTCTCTCTTGCGGGCAACTAATAGTTATTTCGTTGTTTTCAGACTTGGTTTAGTAGGATTAATATGAAAAATGCAACCGAGAGGTATTTATTTTGCCTGTATTGAGAAGACAGGCGAAATAAATGGGCAAACGGGAAGGTAACAAAATAAAAAAGGGACAGCTTCTTTCTCCGCTTTGTTCAAGTGTGTCAACCGGAATCTGAGAGCCTTGGACAGGCTACTGGAAAGAATCATACTAATCTCATATTTCTGGTAATGTTTTAAGACACTCTTCCGAAAGAAGTTTTCTAAGAATAAAACTGCTACAAGAGTTAATAATTCTGTCTCACTCTCAATTTAGTGTTACAGACCTATCTCTCTGTCAGCCGTTGACAGGGCAAGCTTTTTGGCGTTTGGTAACACCACACAGTCTGTGATCCATACATTCTTACTGGCTTTACCCTCATGTCCTAACTAAAAAAAAATAGATAAAAAGAACATTCAGGGTTGTTCAGTAATGTAAATGCCATGCGTGTTCTTTAGAAACAAATAAGGACGAAAGTGTCCCCCTCACTTCGGGCAGAATCCCCCCCCCCCCCCCCTCGGTGATGTTCTAAAGTACATAACATTTTTCAAGCTTTTTATTTGAGTTAGTGTAGAAAGGCGATAGAGTTGATTACTACTCACTGACAGTGTTCTCTGGGGATGCATAAGGTCCATGCTCCAGAAGTGCAGTGTACCTTCCTTGCTGACAGACACATATCTTCCGCCATTACTGTCGGTCGGGTCGTCAGCACCGTGAGACAGTTTAGGCAGGTATGTTATCCTTGTGATCGTGTCGCGATGGCAACTAAAACCCAATTAGATCACAACCTTACTTCATGTAGTACTTTAATGAAACTAATACAAAGTGCATATGCCGAGATGGTCCAACTCAGAATTGTTCAAAACTTGTGAAACGAATGGCTCTAGGCAGTCAGGGCAAACATGCAGTTTATCTATTATTAAACCAAAACCAATTGTTACTCGGCTTCTGCAGGGTTCCCGCTATTGACACAGGTTGCACGTTAACTTCGAGTTTTGAGTAAGTAAAGTAATGGACGCGCCTCAGCTTTTGCAAGTATTTTGATGCCGATTTCTGGTTTTGAACAACCAACCCTAATAGTCGAGTCACCAATGCCCCAATATTGTTATTTAATATAAATCAGCACTTATAAATGACCGGAAATCTAAAAGGTTTTGATTTCTCTGGAGTCTAAATTTTCACATTTTCATTCTCGTTCAGTGAATAGGAATGCAATGTTTTCTGCGACGCATACTGGATCGAACTTGTTTAAAAACAACGATCTGCATGACTTTTGTATTTCTTCTATATAAATTACTACCTTGGGATTTCCCTAGCTGGATGCGGAAATTCCATCTGTAAAGATAATAAACTTCAAATACTCAAATTGCTTAGTTAATATCTGAAGGGGGAAACTTAATTCCCTAACTAAAATACCCTCCTTAATTAAATAAAAACTATTCTTAATTACGGATATGACATTTGTCCACGGGCCAAGCCATTTTATTATTCAACAAATTGCCTCGATGGCCATATATGATACGGTGGATTGGCATCGCCCTTTGCGTTTGTGTCAAAACGAGGCTTCGTACACCTGCACGTTAATTTTCATCCAAATGCAACTCATTTTCACATGAAACACGACAACATATTTTAAAAAAGAAGTAAAAGGCAACTCAGAAAAGGCCTCTAACTGACGTTGTGTATACGCATTGTAAGCATTGCTACCAAGTTATGCACTGTGATATGTTCCACACGATTTGACTGCCTTCACAATGGCTTTTTCTAAGTGCCTCGAAATTTAACTAATGATAAAAACGACTTATTCGTCAAAAATGTTGTTGGGATAGCGACTTAACTGATTCCACAAATATTTCATCTCCATTAAATGTATCTGGTGTTCAGATTCAGCCGTAAAGAAAGCAATCATTTGAACAAGTTAAGTAAGGTAGCCGACTCGTTAATTACATCCCGGACCATCTCACCTCTCTATCTTCACTTGTCATAACATCCTTAAGTTGAGTTTCCAGCAACATGTAGGAACAAAACTCTTCCTAAAAATTTAAAAGAAAGATGCTCTTGAAATGGCTGGATTCAGAACAGAAAGCTTTAGAAGTACAAACGCATTTCTTACCCAGTCTACTGTTCCATCGCAGTTCGCGTCAACTTTCATGAATATGATGGCAAGTTGATTATCATCAGGCTATGAAAAGAAAACAGAATGGAAATGTGCATCTTGTCTGATTACATGGAGGAAATCTAAAAGCGCGCAAAGAGAAGAAGAAGAAGAAGAATAAGAAAGAAGAAGAAGAAGAAGAAGAAGAAGAAGAAGAAGAAGAAGAAGAAGAAGGTATCTGAGAAGGTTTTTTTTAAACACGTAAATTTGTGATAATTGAATTCATCCGGCCGGGCCAGTGACAGCAGCACAATGCAGTGAGTAGTTAACCTGCGATCAAAGCCTGATCGCAGGTTAGTGAGTAGTATACAACTTTTCGCTTACCACTTCACCCTTTCCAGCCATAGTTTTGATCATCGCCTGACGAAACTCATCCAGATCAAGTCCTCCCCCACCATCTTCGTCTGCTTCCTACAAATAATGTTAAGTAACCTTGTATGAATTTTTATTTCATTGATCGTTGTCGTTGATTTGGTATTGTTTGCTCGGTTAGTCTACTACAAGGATATAACCTTTTATACAGACTGTAAACAGGCTGCCGGCAGTTTCTCCAACTTTCAGTCCTCTCAAATGTGAGCGAAGCGAATCCGGGAGAAAACTGAAACTATGCGAAAAAAGCAGAGGAAAAAAACAAACCTCGAATATCTGCTGCAGCATTTCCAAATTTTCGTTGTTCATCTGATCTTCGAGTCTGACCATGGCCGGTTTAGGTGTTACACCGTCCGTCTGTTAAATGAGTGAACAGTTAAAGATTACACTAACAGTATGGAAGTCACCTTGAGAAACATGCACAATGTTTCAATACATTTAACCAATGCAAAACAGCTTTGTCCTGCTATTCTGTCAGTATTCATTACCCGGCTAAAACCTTGGGCAGATAGGCTGATTTAGTGGGTTGGTTCGTTTAAGATATGTCTAAAGGAACTCATGGCGCAGCGGCAAAGATTATTACTCGGACATGAAAATCTCAAAAGAAATTTTATATGTTACGTCACTCACTGATTTGTGTCATTAGTACCTACCTTTTCATGCAGGGAATGAGTTTTTTTTACGCGTTTGATTTTTGCAAACCTTTGACGACTCGCGAAATCAATATATTAAAACTGACTAGGTTGCAAAAAGCATCAGGGGAGTTTTTCTTTTTGTTAGACGATGTCAGTAATAGTTGTCAGTAAGTTTACTTTTAAACGGGGTCAAGTCCGTTGATGTTGCGGCTTGTACTGAGTTCTTGATATTGTTCTGATATTGCTGGCTATGTGTACATTTTACCAAACATTAAGCTTTTCATCTCTGTCTTTGTGCCGCATGAAAACAACAAAAAAGGGCAGAAAGATGGCCAGCGTAACGCAGGAGTTGAACTCGGGCCGCCGAACCGCAAGGGTCTTTCAGTGTTTAGCTCCTCAATAAAACAGTTAATATTCAAGTTTCGGCTTCAACCTCACAAAGATAGATAACGATATCTACGTCCACGGGAATGCCGGACAAAACACTGAAATACAGAATTTCTTTTTTTCAGAATTACTAACTTACTTTCTTACGTACTAAATGAATCTTCCAGTATACTATCATTTGACCGCAAAAGCACAAGTTATGTGTTATGTTAGAAGTTAAGTGCCGTCCATTGTGAAAGAAAAACATAATTTTCACTAATCGCGGACAAACGGCTGTAGTGTGAAGGGCAGTAACCTAAGTTAAATTAGGTAGCGTCTTTTAATGGGCCAGGTATTCTGTGTCTTCGAGATAACATGTCCACTAATTCCACTTGAACTCATTTGTCTGTAATATCAAAGCTTTACCTTGCTAGCGGTCCTAGACAGTTTTAAGCCATGTTGCTCGGCTGTCGTATTGGGCCATTCTCCACTCTCGGAACTAGCACTTGATCTATCTTGTTCGTCGTCTTCTGAAAATTCGTCTTCTTCTTTTTCCTCGACGGGCGGGAAATTGATTGTATTATTCTCTTTCTTTTCCTCCATTTTAGATCAGTTTACTGCGTGCAACCCTCAATCGCAACTGATGTCACAAAAGAAGAAATCCGCAAGTATTTTTTCAGTAGAGCGCGCGCTTGCGAGAGTTAAAAATAAAAAAAATAAAATCAGCAGCCATAATCCTCGATTATGTTAGCTGGTAAATACCGTGATGATTGTGACACTGTGTGCAATCGGTTTCCAGCCTGCGATGAATCAAATTGTTCCTCGCTCTTATTTCGGGGTTTTACTTAAAGGGACTGTGTCACGGCTGAGTTAAGTTTTTTTTTAAGGTTTGCCAAATACTCGCTATGAAACTTATTGTTTGCAAAGAAATTACTTCTACAGATCCAAATGACAAAACCATAGCTTCATTGCAACCAAATGTGTCTCACGGGCGTTATAACATAAAGCTAAAAGCAAATGAGACTACTGTATTCCCATTATTCCAATCCGTTTCAATCTTCGTCACTTTTGGCCATCTGTACCTTCTTTTGTATTTGCTGTGTTATTAAAATCTTCCTTCACTGTTTTAAAAAGTTATTTTTATATTTCACCGAATTTGATGGTAATTCCTGATACCTAAAATTTGGCTAAAATCCGTGACACAGTCCTTTAATCTCTATCTGCAATTTATGGTCCAACAAGCCCACGCCCCGCAAAAGGTAACGTAAGAGTGCGAAAAAATTGGTCTGGTCACTGGTTAGAACAAAACTGACTTAAAATGCGAATTAACAGTAGCAATCCCTCCCTAGTCTTAATCATCCTTTTTTTATTTATTCTCCTAATCCTACCGGCTTTACCAAAACCCAAACATCAGAACCTCTGGGCTGAAGTGGACAGTGGACCACTCAACGCTGTAAAGTTCCATGCAAAACTGTAAAGTTCCATGCAAAACCAAAACTAAACGTTTCGGCAGTGCTGCCTTCACAGGTACCGCGGAGCATTTTTCCAGTTGGAGGGAGGGGCGGGGCTGAATTGTGACTTGAAGTAAGGGACCTTAGAGACTCTTCCCTTAGTAAGTCTTATTTTTTTCGGAAATATTGGGGGGGAGGGGGCTAAAGCCCCAGCCCCCGGCTAGGGTCTTTCCACAAGTTGCTCGGCTTTTTAGCAACTTTTTATATTTCGAGCAACTTTTTCCCCTTCGAGCAACTTTTTTCCTCTCGAGCAACTTGTTGCATTTTGAGCAATTTCCAGACCGAGAATCTCCGAAGATTATCCGAGTGTTGTTCAAAGGCCATACGAACGTTTACGAAGATTTACGAAGTTTGCCGAAGATTTTCGAGAAACATGCATCTGAAGACGTTTCAACTTTCGGCTCATTCTGCATTAAATCATTACAAAACTCGTCAGGAAACATGACGTCATCGATATCTTCACGATTTTTCTCAATGTAAAGAAAACCTTGTTATTAAACAAATTTTCCCTTAGATATGTTATTTAGATCCTTTTTTTTGCTGTAAAATTGCAGAAAACTGGTTAGTAATCTAACCCTCAAAGGGAAATTAGCGTATACATGTATTTAGAGAAATTCCCTTGATTAGAAGCAGCGTTTTGGATTTTTTGGAGCAACTATCGAGCAACGTTTATTATCAGAAGCAACCTTTTTGGATTTTTGCAGCAACTTTTGAGCAACTTTTTGAGAAATTACGGGCAACTTTTCGGGAAATCTCGAGCAACTTGTGGAAAGCCCTACCCCCGGCTCCGCTATCCCTGCTTCATCAGTAGTAAAAGGTGAAATGACGCGCCACGGAAAAAGCGAGGAAAAAGAGAGCGCGGGGGGAGAAAGGCGCGCGAAAACCACATACGAGTTTATTAAATGATTGATTAAAGATAAGTCGCATTTAATAATAATAACATTTATTTCACCTGCGGTTGACGGGGCTAATTAGGCTCCTAGCAAAAATATGCTTACGTGCCGATAAAAAAAGGCGATAAAAAGAAAATATACAAAGTTATGAAACTATTTACAGTTATCATTCAACAACTGCGCGCGCTGTCCATATATGGCCAAATTGTTAACGTTATCTGTCATCCGTACATAACAGATATTTAGTAAATAAACCCCTTCGGCTGGTATATTGGAGGATAATGCCCGAGGCTGAAAGATTGTCGAAAAATGAACAGTTGGCCAAGAAGCGAAGCTTCGAGGGCAACGGTGAAATTTTGAGGACAATCTTTCAGCCAAGGGCATTATCCTCCAAAATATACCAGCAAGCCAGAAAGGGGTTTATTTATTTTATAACCCTCCGTTTAATTTCTACAACGCGCTTTATCGCCATTAAATTTATAGGAAAACCTAAGTAATAAAACCGGCGTAACTGTGGTTGAAACAAATGTAAGTTGATTGGTTTACGTGATTTTTTAACTCTGCGATTTCATTTAAAGTTAGAAATGAATAAGGTGACTTCATTCGTTTGTTTTGTGCTTGCCTCCAAATCGGGCGACGGATATCAAATCGAATATGTGTTTCGTTGACAATTTTTTTAATTATAAAACAATTATAAATGAAGAGAAGATCCTTGCGGTTATGAACACAACTTAAGCAGTTTCGAAAAGAAAGCCTGAAAAAATCAGGCTTGCCGGGACTGGAACCCTGACCTCTGCGATACCGGTGCAGCACTATAACCAATTAAGCTAACAAGCCAACTGGGAGCAGGTCATTAAATTGGATCGTAATATACCCGGGAAAGATGAAGATGAAATTATGAATATATAGTATTTGAACTGCGGATGAAGAATAAATGAAGAGAAGATCCTCGCAGTTATTAACACAACTTAAGCACAATTATCCTGCTCAATCTTGCGGAATATTGTCTGATTTCGTCGGCTGAGGATAGGCGTTATTCCGCCAGATTGAGCAGGATAATTGCTAATATAATTATACGATTAAATGACGCTAGCCGACGTGAGATGCATTGAAGGACAGCTGACGCACTGCCTTCTCTTTGTTTGGTCATCCAGGTTTACTCTTATCACTGCGACCATCATCATGTCGTTCAGGTTGTGGCCCACGGAAGCGATCCAATGTCGACAACGGCCGGGGCATTTACGGCATGAAATGCAATAAACTAAACACTTACAATCAATCACAGCTCAGCTCTCTCTGCGCATATACAGAAGATTCTCGGGGCATTTGGTAGCCTCCCACGCAGTCGTTCTTAGGGGCGATCGTGTTTCACTCCTCCCCACGAACGCCCCTAAGAACGACTGCGTGGGAGGCTAGGCATTTGGTAACCGCAGACCGAAAACGCGCAACCCTCGTCCCCAGGCTCCGTCATTTCAAACTCTGGCGCTGGAGACAGAAGAACATCAGAACCCTGATACTAGCGATCGCGGCCGATGAGCGAAGAAGAGAAGAACTTACATTCGTCGGCGGACTTTTGGAGTGATTCTGATACTCGTGATTGAACAATAACCTTCGCAAACTACTTGTTTGGTATAAACAAGCGTTTATCCAACACTAACCCGCCTTAGCTTAGCTGACGAAGAGCATGTACAGTCATATACCTCCAAACGCCTTGCCCCCTCCGCCGATGGTGAGTGAAAAAATATCTGAAAACTGAATAAGCGTAAGGCTTAGTCTTAGGTACAATTTCTAGTCTTGCAAGAAGAAGATAAACTCGAGGTTAATTCCTCAAAATAGGGGGGGGGGGGAGCTATTGTTGCTTCCTGTTGCTCTGAAACGAGTCAAATAATAAAGACATATTTCACCATAACTGCGAACTGGATGAGTGGGAACTGGACAGCGGGTTCTTAAAATAAGCTTATGATTTATTCTAATTTCTTTTCAGGGAAATGAACAAGTTGTGTTTTTTACACCAACGCCGGGCTTAGCACCATCTCAAAACGTTTATGCGGCACCACCTTCAATGGCTCCCTTTTCAGCCCAGGGGGCGCCTCAAGTCACTGGCATGTCTGTAAGTACTACATCCTTATTTTCCGTTTTAACTAATAGTTACTGATCCAGGTCTTCAATAGATCCAGCACCACTCATCGGTTTGTCGCTGTGATATTGCAGTATTTTATTATATTTAATAAATAGAATAGACCTTATCGCCATTTTTTAACAATTGGCAACACCGTCTGAAATTACATTGTTTGTATGGGAATCCAATGACATTTTTTTGTTATTGAAAAAAACACTCAAAAGTTACATCATCACACTATGCTAACTTATAAATCTCTTTTTTTTATGAATCTATTAGAGATGCAAATCAACTACTATACAGTATATTATTAAAAGGCAACAAAATTCGTCAGTTTGGCGAGCTTTTTTACGATAAATTATTTACGTATCATGACTATCGATTATCATACAATACGCTTTAACTATAAAACATTCAGAGACTGCTAAAATTGGACTTTATTTATACAATTGTCCTGAAATCAACCTTTTAATACCCAATACAGTCGCAGTCCACAGTTCGTGCTTGGAAAATCTAATAAATTCCATCAAAACACGGAATATCAGTTCAGTGCTTCGAAGATTTTCATATTTTCTCTAAGATTATTTCTTCTATTTGTCATGTGAAATTCTTAAGAGCTATAAATCGAGCCATTCGAAGAAGCTTTTATACATACAAGCCATTAAACTTTGACCCTACGGTATCGGTCAGCGAGTAAGAACAACACAAAGAAATCTATATGCTAATTTTCAACCAAAGAGATTAGTTCGCGGTGGTGGTCGAGCGGTTAGAGGTTTGGTCTTCAAAACCATAGTTGATGTTAGGAGTCGCCGGTTCAAACCTCAGAAGTGTGAAACAAAAAAAATTTTTTTTTTTACGACAATCTTTTTTACAATTTTATATGACGTCTTTTTTTCTTTCTCCTTTTTAGTGCAGAATGCACTTTTGTGATGGTTTGGTGGGCAGTCGTGTGATAAACCCCTAACGCGCTAATGTGTAAACTTTTAATCACCAATTAATTAATTAGTATCAATTAATTAATTATTCCTTGTGGAGGGGTGAGGGTGGGGAGCACCTGACCATACCCCTAGGTAAAACCTAGAGCACATCTACGTTACTTTCATATGAAGATCTCAAACGTATATATTTGTTTCAGAAAACCCTTTGCTCTCCTTGTGGTACTACTCAACGTAATTTACACCAAACGCATGCGCAGATTAGTCTACGTTGTTTTCTGGAACTATCATGAACATCGCTTGTATTGCGTGTTTGCGGTAGGCTTCCTGCAGACTTCTTGGCGCCAAGTAAAAACCGCAAATTAATTAAATTAGATTTTGAGACTTTCACAGCGCTTTTGTAATTAGGTATGAAAAAACTTGCACCGGGATTTTCGGCGTGAACACCTGATAACCAGGAAACAAATATCCTAGCTGTACTGCGTTTTAAAAAAACCTGTCGAAAAATATGTTTTTTGATTAGATTTGTTTCTTTAGTTTTTGAGAATCGTCTTTCGTGCAGTCTAAACCGTAACTTAATTAAATTAAACAAATGTCATCGATGCCGCCGTAAAACAAACAATAAACAAAAGTTTCATGTTATCGCATTTTCAAGGAAGACAAAAGTATTTTGTTACAAACGAACAAAAGTGTCGTGTTGCGTTTGCAAAGATTAGCGTAAGGAACACCTGAGAAAGAATACAAGTAGCCTGTGAACAGTTTTTCCGAAAGTAAAATAAAGCAAATAAACACGAACATATATAAAACATCATACTTTCAATTGTTCCATATTGCATTCTGCACTTACCAAATCATCGAGATTTTTTTTATGAATCTATTAGAGATGCAAATCAACTACTATACAGTATATTATTAAATGGCAACAAAATTCGTCAGTTTGGCGAGCTTTTTTACGATAAATTATTTACGTATCATGACTATCGATTATCATACAATACGCTTGGAACTATAAAACATTCAGAGACTGCTAAAATTGGACTTTATTCATACAATTGTCCTGAAATCAACCTTTTAATACCCAACACAGTCGCAGTCCACAGTTCGTGCCTGGAAAATCTAATAAATTCCATCAAAACACGGAATATCAGTTCAGTGCTTCGAAGATTTTCATATTTTCTCTAAGATTATTTCTTCTATTTGTCATGTGAAATTCTTAAGAGCTATAAATCGAGCCATTCGAAGAAGCTTTTATACATACAAGCCATTAAACTTTGAACCTACGGTATCGGTCAGCGGGTAAGAACAACACAAAGAAATCTATATGCTAATTTTCAACCTAAATGATTAGTTTGCGGTGGTGGTCGAGCGGTTAGAGGTTTGGTCTTCAAAACCATAGTTGATGTTAGGAGTCGCCGGTTCAAACCTCAGAAGTGTGAAACAAAAAAAAATTTTTTTTTTTACGACAATCTTTTTTACAATTTTATACGACGTCTTTTTTTCTTTCTCCTTTTTTTTATGAATTAATTAGAGATGCAAATCAAGTACTATACAGTATATTATTAAATGGCAACAAAATTCGTCAGTTTGGCGAGCTTTTTTACGATAAATTATTTACGTATCATGACTATCGATTATCATACAATACGCTTGGAACTATAAAACATTCAGAGACTGCTAAAATTGGACTTTATTCATACAATTGTCCTGAAATCAACCTTTTAATACCCAACACAGTCGCAGTCCAAAGTTCGTTCCAGGAAAATCTAATAAATTCCATCAAAACACGGAATATCAGTTCAGTGCTTCGAAGATTTTCATATTTTCTCTAAGATTATTTCTTCTATTTGTCATGTGAAATTCTTAAGAGCTATAAATCGAGCCATTCGAAGAAGCTTTTATACATACAAGCCATTAAACTTTGAACCTACGGTATCGGTCAGCGGGTAAGAACAACACAGAGAAATCTATATGCTAATTTTCAACCCAAATGATTAGTTCGCGGTGGTGGTCGAGCGGTTAGAGGTTTGGTCTTCAAAACCATAGTTGATGTTAGGAGTCGCCGGTTCAAACCTCAGAAGTGTGAAACAAAAAGTTTAAAAAAAAAAAACAAGGAAAATTAATTTATAATTTAATGCATAAATTATTATTCATAAATTAAAGTTAACAGCCCATAATTTAATGCATAAATTATTATTCATAAATTAAAGTTAACAGCCCATCGACCGACCAACCGACTGACTGAGTGAAAATTTGCATATCACTTTCCATAACCATACTCGTTTCATTACATTCACGAGTAAAAATGGCAGTTCAATGTCCATAGAAGTTGATAAGGGGCTTGTAAGCAGTTTAAAATTTTTACCGCACCAAAAGCAAACCGAGTAAGTGATTAAATGGTAAAACAATTATTGAACTTGGTTATCACAAAATGTTGTGGTACAGGTCCTGGCCAGACTGTGGAGATGTGTCATGTGACCATTGCATTCAGTGGTTTATTTTAGATCAATTTTACTTTGGCAAATAATAAACCCCTTTAGCAACATATACCGTATTTACTCGAATAAGCGCCGCCCCCGAATAAGCGCCGCAGTCCTGTTGCGGCACTTATTCAAGGAATTCCGTTTAACTAAAAACTGCACTTCGAAGCAACTCTAAAACAAACTTGGACATTTCTTTTCATCAAGAGCGATGCTTTGCAGTTCACAGTGATGGTTTTACTGCTCGCCCATTAGTTTTCTATCCACCATTCATACAATACGTAGTTATGTAAATGTTGTGAAGGCCGCAAACTTTGCCAAAACAGCTTGCGCTACTTCTCTCTTCAGCAAGAGACGAATACTGACAATCAGAAGACGCTATTTTCGATAGCTGCAAAATATTAGATTCTTTGTGGCGTCCAAATTTTAAATAAGCGCCGCCCTCAAATAAGCGCTGCCCTGGAATAAGCGCCGCACTTTAGGTGCGAAAAATTTAATTAGCGCTGCGGCGCTTATTCGAGTAAATACGGTAAATCGTCAAACTAAAGATCATGCGATATAATTTAATAGTCAGGGTTCTCTGTATCCTATCTTCCCCAGCAAGAGTAAAATATGGCAATTATTTGCTTCTTGCTGGTTGTCAAAACATAACACAAAGTTTCTCTTTTCAGCCGACAGCTGCTTACGGGTGTGGTTCAGTTATAGGACTCCAAGTACCCATGTGGGCACACGTTCCACAGACACCACCCACAGTCATAGGTAGCATGATGCCAAGTTATGCAACACAGCCATTACAGTACCAACCCTGCTTCATGCCTCCACTACAGCATACTAACCAGGGGATGTACTTTAACAGTCAAGTGCAGTCATACAGTGTAGTGCCACAACAGTACATTCCTGTGGCTAACCAAGGATTTAGACAACACTTTATGATGAGACAACCACCAAATATACCATACATAATGCATCATGATTATGTACCAGTTGCTAACTCTGGGTATTCCCACACACCATCTCTTCAGCCTCAGTTTGTACCAAGTGACTTACATACAAGAGAAGCTGTGTATGAAATGTCTACTGTTCAACATGGTCAGTTTGTACCTCAGTATCCCAAGCCTATTCAGCAAATGTCGACAATTGGTCAAAGAAGAGCAGGTTTTTTTAATCAGCAGCCATCTATTGTAAGAGAGGAAAGAGAGATACCAAAAATTCTTCCAAATTCAGAGGAACAGGCTGGAATAAATGTTGTCCATTCATTAAAGGAAGAAAAATCTATTGAGTTGCACAAACCAGTAAATTACCCAGAGAGTAGTGCCGACACAGCAAGTACCACGTGTGAACAAGCTCCAACTCCTCTACACTTGCAGCTGTTGGATGAGGAAGAACCAATACCAGCTGATACTTCACATTCGCCAAGTGAAACTACACTGGTACCAAGTCCATTATCTTCAGATGGTGTACAAACAGTATGCAATAGCCCATTCTGCCCAGTCCAGTCAGATACTGAGGAAAATGAATGGACAGCTACAGAAGATGATCAAATTCCAACTAAGGACACAGATGATGAAGCAACACTTTCTCATTCTACAGTAGAACCATGCTATCTTGAAAACATTGAAAGGTTGGAACCTGAGCAGCCATATGACAATGCTACAACTAAGCCGTCTAATGAAGAACATCACAACTCCTATTATAAAACCAACCCCTTACTGAACAAAGACATGTGTAGTGTTCAAAATGTGGCCATAAGTTCTTCTTCCTTGGTAGGCGAAGTAAGATCACAGTATTCATTTACAAAAGACTCTGTTGAAACTTGTATTGCAAGTGAAAGTATCACAAGTGCTAATCAAAATCAACGACGCCACCAGCAGCAGCCAATACGGTCCCTTATTGATACACCAGTTTATAACACTGCTCACAGTAGAGTCCTCAGTCAACTCACACAGCCAAATGATTCACGTCATTCATCTGTGCGACCACACAAAGGAACCATGCAGCGTCCTTTAACAACCCATTTTAGGCAGCTGTTCAAACCTATACCTCACAGTTCCAAAAAGGAAGGCAAAGGAAATTAAGGACACAAAATAAACTATGTGTTGAAGTAAAACAAACAAGAGTTATCTTTACTGAAGTATTTGTTGTATCTATACCATGTTTTGCCAGGTTATTTGCTACCTTATTTGCAAACATAAATGTTGTATGGTTGTTTTATAAGAGTATTTCTACTTTTAACTCATAGTCTGTGCTAGTGTTGTCATGGGCAAGTTGTTTCTCTTGTAATAATATTAATTTATTTTCTGGGACCACAGATTGGATCTGTGGTTGCCTGTTACTTTTAACTAGCTCTAATGACAGCTTAATCTAACCACTTTCTGGCTACAGCCTTGTGCGGTTCAGGAAAGCTTGTTTTGTATTAAAGATGTCCCTCAGTTGACGGATTAAAAGAAGTTGAAAAGACTGGTAACAATATAAACAGTTTCATTTTTTCTGGATACTAAATAAATAGGCTTCCTCCTGGCCAACAACCCTTAAGATTTGTGGGAGTGGTTTTTGTGAGTAAACATTACAATATTTGCAAAAACCAGGAGAAATTCTTAACACAATGAGACAACAAGTAGCGAGTTTCTCAAGTTTTCTTTCCCATCCATGTTTTTTAAACAGTTTTCTTTTTTTGATTGTGTCCCGTTTAAGAATTAGCTTTGTCTTGAGTTCTCGACTCCAGACAAAATGCACATATGCAAGTATTCTGTAATGCAAGATTATGACAATTAAGTTACTAACTCACATTGCCTCAAAATCCACAATCATTTAAAATCGATATGTAATTTAACAAACGCAAAAAAATGTAAAAAAAGGTTCATGTAGGACTACCTTATTTTGCAAGTGGAAAGAAATCCTACCGACAAATATTTAGCTTAAAAGCTAAGGTTAAGCCTAGCTTGTTAGTAAAGAAAGCTGGCTGCAAGTAAAGCCTTTTCCTTTTGCTCTTGGAACATCCCAAGATTTGAAGAATGGCATATTTTAGAATTCAATGACACCCTTATTTCCTAAAGGAAACTGATACATGCACAAACTAATCTTGGCAATTGTATACCATTCAGGCCACTAAAAACTTCCTGTACCACAACTACAACAAAGCAAGCCCCAAAGGGTACATGTATGTATGATGTGCCAGGTTGTTTTCAGGGAACACAACATTTATATCCTGAATTTTTTCTAGGTACGTTCTAGATAGTATTTAACAATTATTCCATGAGCCCGCGTTGGATACGAGGTGGTAAATAGCCAACGAGGCGCGAAGCGCCGAGTTGGCTATAACGACTCGTATCCAACAAGGGCGAATGGAATAATTGTTTTATTAAATTCTTCTCAAGTTTAAATCGACTGGACATTTCATTTTGATGTAAACGAAGTGATAGTATGAGGAGGCGCGAAAATTTCTGGCGCGGTGTTCACTTCTTGAGTTGAATGAAACATACGAGGAAAGCGAGCCAGAGAGTTTTCTTTCCAAGATTTTCCTCGAACAATCCCCTCTAAAGTCGTCTAAATATCCTGGAAATTGTGACAACAGTTAAGATTTACGAGAAGATCCGAAGCAAAAGCTTTTCTGGAAACTACAAGTCTTGTGCAAGTCGAACGAAGCAAGTGTTTACATTGTACTTCTTTACGGCTCCACGGCTGTCATCAAGACTGCTATATTATTTGAAGTGAAATTCAGCTTAAAGTGGAACAGGTTTGTTGAAGTATAAAAGGACAAAACCAAGATTGAAAGGTAACAAACTTTACGGAAGTGCTGAGCCTAGTTTTATGACGTACACTGAATGAAACTGTGTCAGTTTGCTGTTCTTTCGTAAATTATTTGCTGCTTTTCTATTGACTCGCTCTTGTTGTGTGTTTACAAGTATTATTAATTAAACTTTTCGCATCAATCCTTTTGTTTTGCGTAGTTAATTTTACTATGGCATTTCTGTGGTTGTGGTAGGCACCGCTGATTATTTCTTGTTCGTAAAGTTCGCCAAATTTGCTGTTTTTCAACCATTTTTCCGATGGAACTGTCGCTTCCCGTAGAAAAATTTTAGCTTGGCAAAAGTAACGCAATCATTTTCCAAATAAGGTCAAACTAAGGTATACGAGCTGACAACCGGGATTGAGTGAACCAATCAGAATGCTAGAAATGCAATATCCGTGGCTGAAAATTTAATAAAAATAAATAACACTTGTCAATTTCATTTGTAACCAAATTATTAGTCATACTATCTGAAGCATTCTGGTAGAAAAATTCCATCTGACTTTTCCTCCTCATAAGAATGGGCTCTGAAAAAAAAAATACACGATTCTGGTACAAAAATGTTGATGTATACTTTAGCATGAATGCAAAAAAATCAATGTTCGATTTCTCTGCCAGTATTTATAGTTCATATTCAATAAGAGATATACAGTGTAAAATTTCAATGAGCTGCCCTTCGTAAAAATAATGTCCACAAGTTGTTAAATCAACATTAATTTTATTCAGACCAACAAAGTTATTGCCATGGCTAAAATAGTCATGCCATTCAAAGTACCCACAGTAACAAAGCTTTGAAAATTGTAACAAAAACAATTATTCAGTCTTTCATCAGTGCTGTTATTCAAAATATAAAGTCAATCTTGGCCCTTGCTTGTTTATACACTGAAGCACAGTCACAAAACTCTATTTCTGCATTGATTACCATGCAGATTGTCATGGCCAACTCCATTGGTTTGCAGGTGGGGGATTTTGAAGGAGTTCCCATGGTTGCCATTCTTGCATTTTCTTCGCTAAGGAGAACTCATCCTCTGCCTACAAATGGAAAATACATGTAAAAGTGAAACTTTGCAATGTACGTGAACATGTATTACATGTTAAAACAAAAAACAAAGCAACCATCAAGGAAGGGTAGAGAAAGTATGCATTGGTTAAAATCATTTCGAGGGTCAGTGATTGGCAAATTTAGACAAACCTTTCATTTGGTGTTTTTTCTTTTGACTGTTAACATTTAACTAACTTCAAGATTTCTGTCCCCAGATAATTTTAGACAGCATATACACAAGAAGCTTTATTCAAGTTTTGATACAACAGCAGATCAAAGTGAACATCAATTTTAAGTCAGATACGATCAGTCTTCACACCTCCTTTAAGTCACAGTTCATTGTATTGAAATTCCATTGCTCTCATAATATTTTTGTCACCTGTTTAATAACTTCTTCAATTTGTCCAGCTCCAAGTTTCTTCTCCAGTGTTGATATGTCATTTTCCTAAACAAAACACAGTTTTTGTACTTTAAATGACCACCCACTTGCAAAGTTCACAACTACAAGGTGGGGGGGGGGGGGGAAACCAGGAACATTGTGAGAATACCAATCACATATCAAATGAAGACAAAACCAGCTGGTAATGACATGCATGCAACCCACATGGCTAAGAAATCAACAAATGATCTAAAAATTTTCACTTATAATTCAACGGTTTCTGGGATTTGAAATTTGAACCTGCCTGTTACAGTTTAGCTTTGTGAAAATTCATTTCCGTCGAAAGTTGGAACACACTTAGGTTTGACACTTACCCGAGAGTCACATTTTTTCTTTGCCCTGTGGTTGTGACAACCAAATTCTCAAATTTGTCATTTCATTTACCAAGCTTAAAATAAACCATCTTTCTCCCTCTTTCAGTGCTTAAAAAAAACTTGAATTTCAGCTTGCCCTTCAGATAAGCAGGTCTCAAATTTTGCTTGCCTCGGCACTTGTATGCTCATCCTAGCTTACTTTCAGTATGATTTAGTCAGTAGATGACTTGCCTAGGCTCTTGCTCATTATGCAAGTAAGCATGAATGGCAGGAAAATGTACTTGTCCCGGAAGACCAGATAACAGTTTTTTTTTAGCCTTGTACATTTCTACACAGGACCATGTACCATGCTTTTCCCCCTGTCTCCGAACAGGATGCTTTAACATTGCATGTTAATTTGTTCAAATTAAACAGCAGTCTGTACTTAACATACCTGCTCCACAAGACCTAGTCTTTGTTTGGTAATCTGTTCTGTATGTATTCGGTACTGAGCATTTTGTGGCATGTTTCCCAGCACCTTCAATGTATCTTTATACAATTTTGTAAGAGCCTTTCAAGAAAGAAATTCAAATTAAAAGATATTTCTCATGCACTGATTGGTTAATTTTTACTATCCACTACAGATAAATTTCTGCAAACTACTGTGTTTTTTTTTTTATAGCCACAAATTGTATCAGTCTAAACAGGAGTTCTTTAGTCAGATGAACAATCAGAATGATATTACACAGATTGGGAATATTAACTTGTGTTGTGTGACTGACTCACTCTCTTGACAATTCAAGTTAAGTTGTGAGCCTACTTGGTCACTTCTACCAGTTCTTTCTATATTTGTATTTAACATTGGTATTCTTTAGCCTGCAGATCACTTTAAAGCTCTAGAGCCTTAACAGCTTTTAACATTTTGTGGCAGCTGTAATTTTGTGGCAGCAAAATTCCCCTGCATTAGCCTTGCATTGATGCTCACGGCCAATATGAATGAGGCCTATTCAGCTTCTCTCCCATTCGAAACTTGAATTTCCCTCATCTGGTTTGCAGTGTTTTTGCATTATTTTTGGTATCATCATCATCAATTCTCGTCGCGCCAGTAGGCACATAAGGCCGTCATGTTTTCTGTCCAACACTGCCTGTTCTGTGCCACTGCTTTGGCTATCTCCCAGCTTGCCCACCCTGCCTTGTTTCTTTCCTTTTCCACTGTCCTTCTCCAAGTTGTCCTCGGCCTCCCTCTTGCTCTTCGTCCTTCTGGTGTCCATCTCAATGCTGTGAAGGAGTCATTTGCACCTTCTCTCCTGAGTATGTGTCCCAGCCAGTTCCACCTTCTTCGTCGTACCTCGCAGCTTATGGCGTTGACCTCTGCCATTTCAACCACTCTCTTGTTTGTAATTCTTTGCTGCCATCTAATTCTCAGTATCCGTCTCAGGCATTGGGATTGGAAACTGTTCAGTTTTCGTTCATCAGCTTTAGTGATCTTTCATGTTTCACAGCCATATAGCAGGACCGGTCGAACGAAAGTCTTGAATAGGCGTATCTTGGTTCTCCTTCCTATTCCTCTGGCTGCCCATACCATCCCTAGTCTCTGGAATGCACCACGTGCCTTCTGCAGTCGGTTCGTAATATCTTTACTGCCTCCTCCTTCTTTGTTTACCGTAGCACCTAGGTATACAAACTCCTCAACGTCTTCTACATCCTCACCATTAACCACGACGCCCTCTGAGCTACGAGCAAACTCAGTCCTCAGTGTCTTACACTTTCTTGCATTAAGTTTGAGGCCTACTCTGGCTGCTTCCTCTGCCAATCTCCCAGTCTTTTCTTGCAAGTCGCTAATCTTGGATGACAGTAGTGCAATATCATCTGCAAAGTCAAGGTCCTCCAGCACCGTTGTGAAATTCCACAGTATTCCTCTTCTCCTGTCTGCTGTTACCTTTCTCATGGTCCAATCTAAGGCCAGTAAGAATAAGAATCCTGACATCACACACCCCTGCTTTACTCCAGACCTGATCTTAAACCATTCTGATGTCCCACTTCCATCAACAACTGCACACTCGAAGCCCTTGTATATGCCTGCGATTACTCTCACCATCTTCCGTGGTATCCCATAGCTTTTCATGATGTTCCATAGGCTTTCTCTGTGTACCGAATCAAAGGCTTTTTCAAAATCCACAAAGTCCACGTACAGACCCGTCCTCCACTCATTTGCCTGCTCCAAGATGTTTCTTAGTATAAATATCTGTTCAGTTGTACTTCTCTTTGATCTAAACCCAGCCTGCTCCTTTCGAAGCTTCTTGTCTACACCTCTCTTGATCCTCTCTAGCAGCATCCTACAGAATATCTTACTAATGACGGGTAGTAAAGTCACTCCTCTCCAGTTGTTACAATCCCGCAAATCACCTTTCTTAAATATCTTAACAACCAGTCCCTTCTTCCAGATTTCCGGCCACCTCTCGGTCTCCCAAAGCCAGTTATAGCATCTCGTCAACCTATGTGCAGTGTCTTCCATGTCAGCTCTCAATAACTCTGGGCCCACTTCATCTACTCCAGGCGCTTTCCCTGGCTTTGTCCCCTTGAGTGCGTCCTTTACCTCTTGTAATCGCCAACTTCCTAAATCTATCACCCTGATCTCTTCCGGTTCTTCTATCTCATCATCTTCCACAGGATTCACTGGGTCATCTCTGGTTAATATTTCACTAAAGTGCTCTACCCATCTCTGCAGCCTCTCTTGCATTTCTGTTTTAAGCACTCCCTGTTTGTCCTTCACGCCTACTTCTTGTCTCCTCCATTCCCCAGCTATTGTCTTGGTTATGCTGTATAGTTCCTTATTTCTACCATTCTCAGCGGCCTTTTCTGCTGCTGCAGCCTTCTTCTCTATCCAATTCCTCTTATCCTCCCTAGCACTCCTTTTCACTTCCTTGTTCTTCGCATCATATTCCTTTCTCCTTCTCTGTTTTAGTCGTTCCGACCTAGCACCCTCCATTTTTTGTTTCGCCTCTTTCCTCTCCTTGATCTTTTCCCACGTTTTGTCACCTATCCATGGTTTGCTCTGCTTTTTAGACCTCCCGATAACTTTCTTTGCAGCATCCCTATACGTTGCCAATATCAGATCGTGCTCTTCCTCCGGATCTTCTATATCAGCTAGGGCTTCAAACCTGTTCCTCACCTCGATGTTATATCTCCTACGGATCTCTTCACTTTGCAGCTTGCATACGTCAAACCTTTCCCTTGCTATCGTTTTCCCTTTAATCCTTGCCAACTTCAATCTTATTCTGGTTCTCACAAGGTAGTGGTCACTGTATACATCTGCTCCTCTCATAACTCTGGTGTCCAGGATTGATGTTCTCATGCGTCCATTCACTAAGACATTATTTTTGGTATGGTTTGCAGAAATTTATATTTTAACTTGCGGTATTATGGTTTTAGAAGACTAAGTGGTTTGCTGTCTCATAAATTTTAGGTCACAGTTATCGGTGAAAAAAGTACCTCCAAACCTCTGCGGTGTTGCATTTTCACTTGGGTCCTTGATTCTCGGTCAAGCTATTGTCCAAGCAAGCCTTGCGGTTTGTTATTTCAGCCTTTTTCAGTTAATATTTAATATGTTTAACTGTTTTATCCAAATGTTGAATTGTTGACAACAACAACAACAACAACAACAACAACTTTATTTGCACCCTTTACATTGACTTCCCAGGCTGGGAATCTTTGGCTCGAATGTCTTATCTATGTTGTTAAATTAGCAAGAGCGATATGTGTCTCGTCAAATTATGAGAAACAGTTTGGTTAATAAATGCGATCTAACAAGGTCAAAATGGTGGACCTATAGTCTTGGTGACAGCACCTTTCACATTTTTAACTGCAGTTTCGGTAATTTGGTAAATTACAATGCTGTATTGTGGCTTTTAGTGCAGAATGCACTATTGTGATGGTTTGTTGGGGCTGTCGTCCGCTAACCCGCTAGTGTGCTAACGTGTAAACTTTAATAGTCAATTAATTAATTAATATCAATTAATTAATTATTCCTGTGGAGGGGGTTGGGGTGGGAGCACCTGACCATACCCCCCAAGTAAAACGTGAAGCACATCTACGTTACTTTTATATGAGGATCTCCAAGGTATATATTTGTTTCAGTAAAACCTTTGCTCTCCTTGTGGTACTACTCAACGTAATTTACACCAAACGCATGCGCAGATTAGTCTACGTTGTTTTCTGGAACTATCATGAACATCGCTTGTACTGCGTGTTTGCGGTAGGCTGCAGACTTCTTGGCGCCAAGTAAAAACCGCAAATTAATTAAATTAGATTTTGAGACTTTCACAGCGCTTTCGTAATTAGGTATGCAAAAACTTGCACCGGGATTTTCGGCGTGAACACCTGACAACCAGGAAACAAATATCCTAGCTGTACTGCGTTTTAAAAAACCTGTCGAAAAATATGTTTTTTGATTAGATTTGTTTCTTTAGTTTTTGAGAATCGTCTTTCGTGCAGTCTAAACCGTAACTTAATTAAATTAAACAAATGTCATCGATGCCGCCGTAAAACAAACAAAAAACAAAAGTTTCATGTTATCGCATTTTCAAGGAAGACAAAAGTATTTTGTTACAAACGAACAAAAGTGTCGTGTTACGGTTGCAAAGATTAGCGTAAGGAACACCTGGGAAAGTAGCCTGTGAACAGTTTTTTCCGAAAGTAAAATAAAGCAAATAAACACGAACATATATAAAACATCATACTTTCAATTGTTCCATATTGCATTCTGCACTTACCAAATCATCGAGATTTTTTACATTTTCTTGTGCGGTTTCATGGTTTTCGCACCCCTTTACAACCCCCTCGGTCCTGGGAACTAGGTTAAAAGTATTTGTAGCAAAATTGACTGACAAAAACAAACATCCCTGCATTAAGTAGTGTGCGACGTTGGACATGAAGTGTATAAGCCACACAAAACAAACTTACATCTTTTGTTTGGCTCTGCCCTCATGTCGATTATAAATAATTTGTCACAACATATCGTCAAAGTACACACAGCAGCATGCAGATCCACTTGGTTTTTCTTTGTTATGGATCCACAGCTAGTTTGACAAATGCAATAAGCATTTGCTTCGTTATGTTAGCAAACTAACATGTGCCCAAACACTGCCTGTATCTGTTCTAGGCTTTCCTTTCCAGATTTTGCGCGAGCATTTAGACAGTTGTTTTCCCTATATAGCGCGAGTCCCTTAAAAGTAAGGAAAGCCCTGTTCCGTCTACACCTTGACGAATACAGCTAATATAAAGAACAATACAAAACTGATGCATACTTGAGTGTCCAATGGCTTAGACTATAGAAGCCAGCGGGATAAGAGCAGGCTGTTACAAAATCAGCAAAAAAATCTTACCTCTCTTGGCGCTTTGGAAACTGCCAAACCAACCAATGCCGTTGACTGCAAATTAAATTAAAGGTCATCAAAGTCTTGTTTTTACAAGTTAGCCTAAGAATTCAGGTGGGAAATAAGCTTATATTGTATTTATTAGCAAAGCTTAAGTACACTTACATACATATCAAATTACATAGAAGTAACTATTCCACTATTAAAAGTCACTGTGCAAAAAACAAATCTAGTATTACTTGTTGTATGAAAGCTCACTTCAGTTACCTTTTTCACGTAAGTGGACGCCATTTTGGATCGTGTAGTCACGAGAGGGCTTATGGGTAATCTTGCGTCATCTTTGCATCTTGGGATAGGTTAAGTTTTTCGCTTCCATGTGGAAGTTCCTTTCTGGAAAAAGCAACATATATTTGTTAAACACTCGCAAATTTGTCAACCCTAAATTTTTACCATTTCGAGCCTTTTGCACATTTGGTCATAACGACTCGTCCCCAATGGCCGCTGGAGCTGCTGAGTACCATGATTTTCCGAAAGAGGAAGAGAATATTTTGAAGCTTTGGGAAAAGTTAGATGCGTTCCAGTCTTGTTTGCGCCAGTCAAAGGACAGACCAAGGTTTGAAAATTTAATTTTACACCTTTCCAAAGTCCTGCATGTTCTGAAAATCTGGAAAGTGAATTTCAGAAAAAATCAAATGGCGTTAATATTCGCCGGCTCTACATGTCTTGGATAAGAGAGGAGACTGGAACTAGGGGATGAAAAGACTTTTTAGTACTATTTTTGCAAAAAGAGAGTATTTATATTTGATCAGAGTAAAGACCGTGAAAATGAGGTACAGTGGAACCCCGATATATTGATCCTCGATATAACGATATTCCCAATATAACAATGATTATAACCCAGCCATTAATTTTTGCGTGCCGTCATTGGACAAAATGCATCATGTGGTACAAAATCGGACGGCAGGTAGCAGGGAATATACCCTGTCCGATTTGATATCTGTCGCCTGATTTTTTTGTAGGCAAGAACAAAACAAACAAATGAAGTCACCTTTTTCAAATCTAAAGCCTGGTTTTCACTAGCGACGAAGCCTTTTTCACTGAGAAAAAAGAGCTGTTATTCTTGCATTTGTGTCGCTAGTGAAAACCAGGCTTAACTTTGAATGAAATCACAAAAATAAAAACGCAAACCAATCAACTAACATTTGTTAATTGGAGGGTTATAAAATAAATAAACCCTTTCTTGCTTGCTGGTATATTGGAGGATAATGCCCTTGGCTGAAAGATTGTCCTCAAAATTTCACAGTTGCCCTTGAAGTTTTGCTTCTCTGCCAACTGTTTATTTTTCGACAATCGCCTCGAGGCATTATCCTCTAATATACCAGCCACCGGTAGGGGTTTATTTACTAAATTTTTTATGTCCCGGCAAAAGTTACAGTAAAATGCATGGGACAACACAGCATTTTCATTGATTTTTGTGCGACAACAAGAACTTGCATTTGCAAAACATTCGTAGCTTAGTAACCAGGCATTCGATCGGACACGAAAATGAGATTGGAGCGAGAACGAACAAGCAAAACAAGATGTAGGCGTTTGGGTTTTGTTGCTATCGGATTGATAAAAAAAGATTTGGGAGCATTCTGTTGAAGATAAACTTGTTACATCAGGAGAGTTCGTAATCAGTTCGGCTAATTTGTCATCAAAGAGCTAAACAGGGAAGAAACAGTAGGCCGTGATCCAAATCTACAACGGGAATACTCGAGGTATTTTCTCGCTCATGGTGTATCAATATTTTTTTTGTTGAAAATACAGTATACTAAGGGCATTGTTGACACTGGAAACAGCTTTTAGGGGCTGTCAAACTTGCAAAAGCAATAGCTGAATACTCCCTTGTTGTTTTATGTATTATTAATTTGCATACTTTTCCATAAACGTGTCAATTCACGAAAATGTTCGGCACTTTTTCCAAATGTTCCCGCTGATAAGCTGCACCCTCGATTTTGAGCGAAGATTTTTGGAAACAAGGTGTGGCTTATCTGAGGGTTTTAACGATATGTTAGGTTTATGTTGCAGTTAATTTTTGATCTCAGTTCATTTTTTATTTTAACTAGTTAGTTTTTTTCTAACTAGTTGATTTTTTTTAACTAGTTAAATAATGGGGTTAGGGTTAGGGTATCATATATTTTAAAAAAATAGTAGTTCACCCAATGTTTCCTACGTGGCAAAGTGGATAAGGGGTCGGACAGCAAATCCAGAGGTTGAGAGTTCAAATCCAGTGCAGGTTAGTAAAAAGGAAAAATAAATAAATGATAGTACTTAGGGGAGGGGGATAACAGCAGATAATAGGGGAGGGTTAGTAAGGATGGGGGGGGGGTATGAGATATCAAGGGAGGGGAGGTGTTCTACTTTTTCTACTTATTAACCTAGAATAAAAAAAAAAAACTAGTTAGAAAAAAAAACTAACTAGTTAAAATAAAAAAATTAACTGAGATCGAAAATTAACTGCAACATTTACCCTGATATAACGGTATTTTCGGTTATTTTACAGCCATATTGTTGTATCAGGAGTTTCAATATGATGATTCCTCGATATGATGATATAATTTTACTGCTCCCTTTCCCTCCCTTGGGAAATTGAAAAAGGTTCGAGTTATTGGGAGTTCAAGTAATCGAAAGTTGATGATTAACCTTAAAGTTTTCTTAGGTTGGATTGAAAGAATTGGTATCAACCAACAAACTATACATGTAAACGTCTGTAGCATGTCAATGGCATGGCATAGGGGCATTTCAGGGGTGGCTCTGACTCGTGTGTGTATTTATTTCAAAATAATTCAGTGTTTTTGACTTTAGTACACTGTTTGCCTTGACTTGTCACGTATTGACAGACGTGGTTCAAGTTATTGAGGGTAAAATTATATAGAAAATGACCGGAAGGAAAACAAAACTGTTTTGAGTTGGTGGAAGGTTTGAGTTATCAAGGGTTCGAGTTACCGAGGGTAAACTTTCAGTAAATGTGTGACGGAAATCCAGGGGAAATCGATTTTGGTTTGAGCTAGCGCATAGTTAGTACTAACTATGGCTAGCGTGAAGGTTTGAGTTAGCGAGGGTTTGAGTTATCAGGAGTAGGTTGTATGAAACTGTATTTGAACACCCTGTCCTCAATAAGCACTCTGTTTTTAATAAACACCTTCCTTTGAGGCTTTATTAGCCAGTAAAGTACATGTAGCTCCCAAGAGTGCTGAAATGATTTAATAACAGTCAATTTGGCTGTTATTTCAAGTGTTTTTGAAAAAATTAAAACATGCATATTTGATTTTGTTGTGTTGTGTGGATCTTTCCCTGTTCTTTTGTTTCTCACCAAAATAGATGATTCAAGGAGGTAATTAATTGTATCATTTAGCACCATCTGTTGTTTTTCTGCTATAAATAATTCTATGTAGTGTAATAACATGGTTTTTTGGGGGTAATAATTCAGGTACAGTTTTTATGATGGACCTCCATTTGCCACTGGCTTGCCTCATTATGGACACATCCTTGCTGGTACTATAAAGGTAAGGTCTTTAACTTGCCGGCTATACATTGACTTTCAAGTGCTAGGCCTCCTCTTTTATATGCATGGCAAAAATATTTGGAAATGGCCTGTGGCATATGACCTACATTTGAAGTGCTCTCTCGTCCTTATTCCCACTGGGCCAGTACTGTCAGTTTTGAAGAACATGTGATGGTTCATGTGGGACAAATTAGCAGGATTTAGTGGCCAATTTTAATTAATAAATTAATTTTAATTAATCCATGTTTTCGAACACAAAGAATGAAGTTTTTTGTATGTAACTTCTTTTAGTTTCCTACAATCATCAGTCGATATATTTTGACAAATTAAAGCAAAAACTCTCTCACTTTTAATTAATGGTCTTGATGGTTTAAGTATTTATATTCATATTGAAGAACTGTGCTCAAATACTACGAAACAATTTAAAAGCGCACAGGATATGTCTGAAAACTTCATTCTAAAATTTCGTCAAAAGTTAGTCAATCTACTAAACTTAAACATTTCAAAAATGAATACCAAGAGTCAATCTAGATTTCGAGAAATTTAGGCTTGTTTGAAAACAAAATAAAATAAAAATCATTGCTATGGTAACTTTGTGACTAAGCGACTAGTAAAAAATTAAACTTTGGTCATATTTGATCATTATGATCAAAGTTAGTAGAATGTATGTATTTTGGGCAAAAATCAAAGATTGGCTTCCTCGATAATTTTTATTTTCAAAACGACCACCCCAGGCTAGGGCAAAAGAAACTACATCGAGCCTCCTTAAAACGGGTTCAAAATTTGGGGTGTACATGTAGCTTATCTGTTGGCACCATCTGTATTCCTGATCATGAGTTGTAATTAATTAGGTTTGAATATTGATAAAAGTTATTAAAATGTTACTGAATAAACCTGTGATTAACTGAAAGTACATTGTTGCTGATTATTGCTGGTTATTGTCTTTAACTTTTGTTGCAAATTTCAACTTTTTATTGCTCAACCTACTGGTAAGCTTGTTTTATTAGTAGGCTTGTGGCAAGTAAATTCTTTTGGTAATTATCACTATATACAATCATGTAACTACCAAAGAGCTGACAGTAATATTTCTGCTATATCAGTTTCCATCCATTTCCACCATCTTTGCCAACAGAACATCAAACTTTGTTGTGTTATGTTAATATTTGCACTTCCAAATTGGAGGTGTCGCTTTATATTGCCAGTTAATTATTTATGGCGGTATGGTACAATAGATTATCCCCTGGTTTGCTGTGAAAAATCTTGTGATTTGCAGCTTGTGTTGGTTGTATTGGTCTGCTATTGCACTAATTGAGGTTGTTACATGTTCACAGGACATAGTTACAAGATTTGCTCATCAGTCTGGTTATCATGTTGAGAGGCGTTTTGGATGGGACTGTCATGGTCTTCCAGTGGTATGATTTACAGCTAATATTTTAATGGTCATGTACAGCTCTCTCTGTAAAAAGACATGGAGCATGTAAATAACTGTTCAGTAAAAAAATGGCAGAAACATTTTTTGTGTGCTTTAAATTAATGGAAACTACGACCATTTGCATTCATCCATGAAGCATGAACAATTTAGCGCATAGTTTTACTTTTAAAACTTCAACGGTTTTGTCTGTTACGTGTCACTTTTGAAAGGTTTGTGGTCAGGTCGCAAAATTGACAATGTTTCGGTGCCAGACGATCATGTTTTCTTCGCAAGCTATCAATATTTTATCAATAGCAATATTTCAAGTTTGGAAAGAATTATTGCCCAGGAGTCGCTTTAGAACAAGATTTCCAATGCTTGATTTATTGGGGTGACTCGAAAACAAAGACCTAAAAAACGAAGACCCAAAGACCCTAAGACCCTAAGACCCCAAAAACTCGAAAACGAAGACCCCCCAATTTTTCAATGGATTTTTACCTTTAGTGAATATTTAGGCCTTTTTTATGCCAGTCAAATTTTCCTTTTTTCGTTGAGGGCTGCAACAAGTTTATCCGCCATCTTGAACTGAGTAACCACGCTACCACACTTGACCGGAAGTGACAAGTGACGCTCTTTGTATAGATTGTTTTTTGTTGTTATTTTATTTTGCTGGTAGAAGTGTACTTCGGCCCCTAAACAAACGTTTTTTTTTCTGATTCCACATCCTTGCTTTCTCTCTCTATGCGAAGACAGGAGGAAAACCGCAAGGAGTGTCTTTCTTTGGAGCTTCTGTGAATTGATACGCATTTGAGACACTTATTTGTTGAACACTATTTACCTTATTCTCATTAAATCTCGCGAAAAATCAACAGCCATATTTCGCGAGAATAAAATTTTGCGATTTTGAGAGGAAGGTAGAATTGAAGTGTATTAAATTTTGCGATTTTTTTCTATTCTTCAATATGAAGCTTTTGTCCCAGAACTGTAACAACACAATTGACATGATCGCCACCGTAAACATAGCAAACAAAACAAGCTAAATATAACAAAGCATAAGGTATTCCACAGTCAAAATAGAACTTAGCGGCAGCTAGAGGACAGTTTGGACAGCGAGAGTGTTGCAGTGGAAGATAACTGATGGACAAAATCAAACAAAAAACCCTAACCATGAAGCTGAGAAATAAAAACAGAAATAAAGCAACAGCTTGAATTTCCGGCTTTATTTTATTGATATTTTACAGCATTAAATTTCGCGATTTAAATTTTTGCGTGTCCTATATTTCGCGATTTTGAACTACAAACCAAACGAATCGCGGTTCTTTTATTTGAAGAAGACGCTAGAAGACGGCCTTTGCGTCACTTCCGGTCAAGTGTGGTAGCGCGGTTGCTCAGTTCAAGATGGCGGATAAACTTGTTGCAGCCCTCAACGAAAAAAGGAAAATTTGACTGGGATAAAGAAGGCCTAAATATTCACGAAAGGTAAAAATACATTGAAAAATTGGGGGGTCTACATTTTCGAGTTTTTGGGGTCTTAGGGTCTTTGGGTCTTCAGGTCTTCGTTTTATACATGTAGGTCTTTGTTTTCGAGTCACCCGATTTATTGTCTGAAAGTGTCACGTTTTCAGATAAAACCGTTAACCATTAAAAGTAAAACTATGCGCTAAATTAAATTGTTCATGCTTCATGGATGAATGCAAATGGTAGTATAATAAGAAGATAAGATGAGATACAAATTGTGCAAATACAGTTAGCTACAGGTGTACAGGTGTACTTTTTCACAATACTGTATAATGTTGATAATTTGACACAAGCAAAGGGTCAGCTTACCAGCTACATGAAGTTTACATGTGTTATGCGTGAAATAAAAATCCACTTGGGCCTATCCTCTTGTTTGGGTTTACAGAGGTAGCTAATTCCCTGGTTTTTATAATCATTTTATGTATGTATTCATTAGTAAAACAAGTACACAGTAGTCAGACTACATTTATTGTTTTCCCATTATTTACAATTTGATGTATATTCTGTTGTAGTTTAAAATGAATTTGTATTTTCCTTTGTTCTGGATTTTTTAACCATAATCCAAACACAAAGAAAATACAAATTTAATTTTACCTGCAATATAATGCTTGTGCCTTGTCTTCCAGGAATATGAAATTGATCAGAAGCTGGGTATCAAGGTAGGATTAGTTTGGTCTTCTTTTAAGTTCAACTATTTAGAATTATAGATCAGAAATTAATGCTGAATAAGCAGCATTAACCCTATTCAGACCGGGTTATTTTGGATCTTTTCAGACCGGGGAGGGGGGGGGGGATCAGGCTTTTAGCTAGGATATTTAAAAAAAATGGGAGTCCAAAATTTTTATAAAGCCTGACTTTGTCCCCATAGGAGGGCCTGAGGAGCATGCAAGGTGTTTTTCTGCAGTTATGAGTGCAAAGGTGTCTAAAACTTCCAAATTTGCTAAAAAAGACCTCTGTACACAGTAATTCATATTAAATTTCTGTGATAATTGGCCGTCCATAGGACTCCTGGACTCCCACCTGGCTAAAAGCCCGGGGGGAATTTGCCCCTCCTCCCTCCCTCCAATTGAAACCTATTTGGCTATGAAAAGTGTTCTCATCAGGCCTTGTATTGTGTGAATCATGATGGAAACAAGTTTATTCTGAATGCCCAAAAGATCCAAAAAATTAATTGGGCCTTCTGTGAGACCAAATGCTTACTAGTTGTAATGTGTTGTTCCAGAAATTATCCATACCCCTCCGACAGTAGGTTTTTTGGCTTGAATTCCCCCCCCCCCCTCTGGAAATTCCAGTTAAGCCCCATATACACTTGAATCATTTGAAAATTTTGGCTTTTGAGACCCCACCCCCTTTGGAATTTCCATTCTCACACACATCTGGTAGCCAAGCCAAGCAGAACCACACAGCCTGACCTTTCAAAACAGTAAAAATGACAAAAATAAATGACAAAACAGTAAAAATGACATCAATAGGAAACAAATGTTACATGAAAACAACCTGAACCAATTTATCTCATACATGTACAAACAAAGCTCATAACCGTCAAGAGCCCCGCAAAAACAATGAGAAAAAAATAGTGCCATCTGAAACTAACTAAGCTTTAGTTGGGTGGCCATGGGTGGGTGGGGGTCAGGCAAGGTGAACAGCAACAAGAAAACTGAAACATTATTTTCTTGAAACATGTTAAATGTGAACCCAGCTTTAACACTTGATGATTAATCTTCTGATTTTATACAAAAGTAATGTTTTCATTTCAAGAGTCCAGATGATGTTGCAAAAATGGGAATAGCTAACTACAACCAAGAGTGCCGACAGATTGTGATGCGCTATTCTAATGAATGGGAGGTGAGTTTTCAGACAAACTGTTGGAAAAACTGAATGCACAACATCTGGAAATTAAAAAATCCACATGTCATTTAATTGATAAATTTGTTGCTTTTTAAGATTATAATAATATACATCAAAAAATTTCTCGAACCTGATTGGCTTAGAGAAATGCAGTTTTTAGGAAATTCGATGCAGAAATGACGAAATTCAGTGCAGAAATGACAAAATTCAGTGTAGAAAAAGAAACAAAGGCGGCATCCTGATTGGTTAATAAACACAGGCAGCCACAGGGGGCCAATCAAACGCTTCCATGCGATCTGAATGGCACGAAGTTTGGATCTGCTTCGAGATGCAAGTGAAAAAAATGGCTGGCGTTTTGAGCACAGAAGAGGACCAGAAAACAGCTGTAAATACCATAACACTGAAAAGCACTGGTTTTTCATTTTCGTTTTGGAATTTAACTGGTTTCCTAAGAAGGAAATTGCGGACAAAATCGAAACTACAAGCCGACTAAGCTTCACGCTTTGGCGCTTTGCTTGAGCAAATTTATTTACGCCGAATTCGCCGAATTCAAAAACAACAAACACATTTTCGAAGATTATGGACCAGATAGCCTCAAAGTTATGCTGACATCGCTTGAAAGACACTGTACTCAAAGAACAGAACTTATAGGTTTTCTATCATACGAGACAGAGCCATTGTTTCGTCCAAGGAAGTGTTGAAATGAAAAGCGAAACAGCTTCATTTGGCTGGCCGTCGAGTTGAAAGCGCTCAAGCAAAGCTCGACAAGTAGAATGAGCAGAACAAAATGTCGATCTGGAAGAGGTAAAACCCAGAATCTTTTACTCAGACAATTCGTTCGACTGTTAAGCTAGATTTTTCGACTGAAAAACTTTTAAAACATCGATGAACCTGTACGTTGTTTGGGCTTTGACCTTGTTTTGAATGAATGCTGGTGATATTTGCCGAACTGAGAAGTCATATCAAACGCTAGAGACATTTCGTTAAAAATTCTCCGCTGTGCTCGAGTTTGAATAAATTGTTTTTGTACGAGATTTGCGCATGTCATTTTCTCGCAATTTTTTCATGAATATTATTAATAAGTGATCACATAATTTTTCTCATGCAATTTGGGATAAAATAATAAGCACTTGTAAATTTTTCAAAGACTACAAATTGCACTTGCCCTACGGGCTCGAGCAATTTTGTTAATAGCCTTTGAAAAATTTACTTGTGCTTATTTATCCCAAATTGCACTCGAAATCATGTGATAAACCTAATATACTAATTTTCTGCATAGAGTTTACAACTAAACTGTGCCATTCTTATTATTTTATTGTTTCTTATTTAAAATAAATGCAAGTGCTCTGTGAGCTTATGACAGACAGCTGCAATTTGTATATACTTGATTGAAGAAACATTGACCAGGGAAAGGCATAAACCATGAACGATGCAACCCAAATGTTTGCTGGGAACTTGAAAAAACATAATCCGCGTTTGTGGCAGAATAAACAATTATGATACGACAGGCTGCACAAATCACGCTCTTAAGGTTCCAACAGAAGAAAACATTGTATTGTCAGCTTGCCAATACCAGTTGTCGTTTATGGTTTTTCAACTATTTTGCTTGTTAACAAACAAAAAAGGAGATACATGTATGTGGATAAGTACAGCTATCTCTTACCAAATTCTTCAAATTCTTGTTAACTCTCAAGGGAATATTTTAATTTCTCAAGGCATTACTTTTTGCTGTGGGTGATCAAAGCCTCACCCAATAGAAATGCATCAACACTTGCGATCTCATAGAAAAAACGTGACTTGTCAAATTTACAAATGTTATATATGTTGCAGTTAATTTTTGATCTCAGTTAATTTTAAATTTTACCTAGTTAATTTTTTATACTAGGTAAATAATAGGGTTAGGGTATGGGTTGGAGTCATATATTTTTAAAAAATAGTGGTTCATCCAACATTTCCTATGTGGCAAAGTGGTAAGGGGTTGGACAGCAAATCCAGAGGTCAAGAGTTCAAATCCAGAGCAGGTTAGTAAAAAGAAAAAAAAAATAGATGATTAGTACTTAGAGGAGGGGGATAATATTAATAGCAGATAGTAAGGAGGGTGTTAGTAAAGATGGGGGGGGGGTAATGAGACATCAAGGGAGGGGAGGTGTATTACTTTTTCTACTGATTAACCTAGAATATAAAAAAAAACAGTTAGAAAAAATACTGACTAGTTAAAAAAAAATTAACTGAGATCAAAAATTAACTGCAACATATACATGTAACAAATTTAAAAGGTGACTAGCCCATATCATACATGACAAAACCAATATTGAGAATATAAGTGTGGGTGATAAAAACGGAGAAAAAAGAAATTGCAATATACCATTGCTAGTTTTTGATAACATCAATATCTAAATACTGAACACAGTTAATTAAGTGAGGTAAATATCAGCGGAAAGGAACAACAAATTTATTATTAAAGGAAAAGGAACTTGTGCCAGTCAAAGTAGTCAAAGACCTCGGTATAATATTAGACTCCAACTTAACATACAACGAGCACATAATTACCACCGTCTCTGCATGTATGAAACGCCTTGGCCAGATCAACCCGGTGAAACATGCCTTTGACCAACGTACATTGATTATAATTATTAATTCATTAGTTTTTAGCAAACTTTTTTATTGTTCTAATGTATGGAGCAACACAACTGAACGTAATCTTGATAAACTCCAAGCGGTTCAGAACTTTGCGTGTCGCATCATTAGCGGAGCCAGAAAATTCGATCATATTACACCGATACTGAAGCGTTTACAATGGCTTCCAGTCAGAGACCAACTTTACTATCGTCAAGCAATCATGTGCTTTAAGTGCATGACAGGGAGTGCCCCAGGTTACTTGACTGAGCAGTTCATTAAACGCTCCGACGTGTCAAAGCGCTCTACTAGAAACGCACAAGCTCTTGATATCCCACTATTCAGATCTGCTAGTGGACAGAAAACCTTTTACTATCAGGTTGTTAGTCTTTGGAACTCTCTGACACCCGAACTTAAACTTTGCCAATCCCAGAGAGAATTTAAACAATTCTTAAAGCGTCTACTTTTAACGGAATTCTTAGGTTAATTAATTTTGATTTTTATTATATTCATAGTTTATTTACAATATGTATTTATAGGTTTAAGTATATGTATTTATTTAACTCTGAAAAGCCTCATCAGGGATGGGTTAATAAAATTTGTATGTATGTATGTATGTATGTAAATTATTTAAAAAGGTTCCAGGCTTCAATAGTATTCCATCGATTTATTGCAACAGCTCTGTTTCGTATGGTCAAAAGATGACCACACTCTTCAGGCAATTTTTTCGAATGACCGTTAATTTGAATGCTGGCGGTTAAATACAAAATACAAAATATACAAAATATGGTTGCTAGGTAGCAGTTGTGTAGATTACGTTACTTTAAAGTTCTTGAGGACAAATCTATTTCTATGGGGGCATGAACTCGCTAATTCGTTGCGCTTGTTTAAGCTACAAAGATCTTTTTTACAGATAATAATAAACTTTTCGTGGAGACATAGATTACATTTCTTGCTAATATTATTGTATGGCTGACACTTTCTTAGCACTTTCCATTTGATTTGATAGGCTTTTTTCGCGTCTTTAAGAGTCCAGATGTGTTTTGATAGTTCAGTTTCATTTCTTTTGTTGGTGTGTCGAAAGGATGCGTTGTGGTTTCTGTAGCGGTCTTTAAAGTTTGTTGCTAGTCCTACGTATGATTCCGTGGAAGTTTCGCTTGTCACTGTTGCTTGATAGACTACATTGGTTTGGAGACATTGACCTTCCAGAGGGCACTCATTCTTTCTCCTGCAGTTGCACCCATCACGTGGCTGTTGAGTTGGCGCTGGCGTGACATTTGAGAGAATGCTTTTGTTGTGCGATGCGATAGTGGATTTCATGTTTGGCATGCATGAGTAGCTGAGCTTGATCGTGTGTCTGTTGAAAATCTTGTGTAGCGGGTGGATCTTGGGGAAGCATTTGTCAACAACACAAAGAAACTTTCTTCCAAGGTTGGTTTTCAGGTTTGAATTAAATGGCGGGTTGTACCATGTTACGTTTCGTCTTCGCTTTCTCTTATTTCTCGTTGCTTGTTGTGCTTCTGGGTGGTATGTGAGCTTGTGGTCATATCCGCTTTCCTGGAGTGCTTTTTGGTAGGGAGGGATGGCTGCGTCAAAAACTTCTTTGCTAGATGAAATATTTGTTAATCTTTTGTTAATGTTCAGGGGTATGTTCTCAAGTAATGCGGGGGGATGGTTACTCTGTCGGTGGACGTACAGCAATTTATTGTTAGGCTTCATGTAAGGTTTGTAGCTACCGCTTGCGAGGTCGAAGGTCACGTCTAAGAAGTCTACGATCTTTTTGTTTGCGTCGATTGTGATTTTAAGCCCGTTTGCTTTAAATGCGTTGCTGACTTCTTGCTTAATCTTTTCAATTTCTCTGGGTGTAGCTCTACATACGGCGATGCCGTCGTCACGGTAGAGGCCTACTTCATGTTTAAACTTAGGCGCGATGAGGGACAGCATGTATGCATGTATGCATACATGCATACATGTATGTATGTATGTATGTATGTATGTATGTATGTATGTATGTATGTATGTATGTATGTATGTATGTATGTATGTATGTATGTATGTATGTATGTATGTATGTATGTATGTATGTATGTATGTATGTATGTATGTATGTATGTATGTATGTATGTATGTATGTATGTATGTATGTATGTATGTATGTATGTATGTATGTATGTATGTATGTATGTATGTATGTATGTATGTATGTATGTATGTATGTATGTATGTATGTATGTATGTATGTATGTATGTATGTATGTAT
Organism: Oculina patagonica; assembly: GCF_052425735.1. Taxonomy (NCBI): domain Eukaryota; kingdom Metazoa; phylum Cnidaria; class Anthozoa; order Scleractinia; family Oculinidae; genus Oculina; species Oculina patagonica. The sequence goes on from NC_135762.1 coordinate 18,284,555, forward strand.
GTATGTATGTATGTATGTATGTATGTATGTATGTATGTATGTATGTATGTATGTATGTATGTATGTATGTATGTATGTATGTATGTATGTATGTATGTATGTATGTATGTATGTATGTATGTATGTATGTATGTATGTATGTATGTATGTATGTATGTATGTATGTATGTATGTATGTATGTATGTATGTATGTATGTATGTATGTATGTATGTATGTATGTATGTATGTATGTATGTATGTATGTATGTATGTATGTATGTATGTATGTATGTATGTATGTATGTATGTATGTAACTTCAAATTTCTTGTGTGGAACGATTTTCGGAGAGCGCTCAACTTTTTAGGAGCGGTACTAAATTATTTAAAAAGGTTCCAGGCTTCAATAGTATTCCATCGATTTATTGCAACAGCTCTGTTTCGTATGGTCAAGAGATGACCACACTCTTCAGGCAATTTTTTCGAATGACCGTTAATTTGAATGCTGGTGGTTAAATACAAGATACAAAATATGGTTGCTAAGTAGCAGTTGCGTAGATTACGTTACTTTAAAGTTTTTGAGGACAAATCTATTTCTATGGGGGCACGAACTCGCTAATTCGTTGCGCTTGTTACCTAAACAAGCGCAACGTTCGTTCGTTCGTTTGTTCGTTGCGCTTGTAGCCTAAACAAGCGCAAAGAATTAGCGAGTTCGTGCCCCCATAGAAATAGATTTGTCCTCAAAAACTTTAAAGTAACGTAATCTACGCAACTGCTACTTAGCAACCATATTTTGTATCTTGTATTTAACCACCAGCATTCAAATTAACGGTCATTCGAAAAAATTGCCTGAAGAGTGTGGTCATCTCTTGACCATACGAAACAGAGCTGTTGCAATAAATCGATGGAATACTATTGAAGCCTGGAACCTTTTTAAATAATTTATGTATGTATGTATGTATGTATGTATGTATGTATGTATTAATCATTTGCAGAGAGTAACTTTACATTGTAGCTTCTTAAGTGCTCTCAAAACTTCCCATGTGCACCATTTACCAACTAGAAGATGGTTTTTTGTTTTCTAGAGCTCTTGGTATTTTTTTTGCCTGATGACTTCTCTGTCATGTTAATTTTGTCTGTTGATTCAGTGACAGTGAGATGATTCCTAACCCTGTAATCTTTCAGTTTATTGTCAAGAGGATGGGACGATGGATTGATTTTGACAATGACTACAAGACACTATATCCCTGGTTTATGGAGTCTGTTTGGTATGTTTAATTAGTGGCAAACAAAACTTCATAACAGTAAAATTGAAATTATTTTGTAAATGCTAATGTGTCCACATTACCTTGCCTTTTCAACAGGTGGACATTCCAACAGCTGTTTAACAAAGGGCTAGTCTACAGGGGTTTCAAGGTACGACTTGTGCCAGCTGCCATTTTGTAATTAATTGTAGTATTTCCTGGGAAAACTGTTGTGAGGGCTAACATTTTATTGACCAAAAGTAACTTATAGTACATAAAGTAATTATAATATACTATATATTAATAATAGTAAAATATTCTCACTACCTACAATACACATGAATATAACAATGAGATATGGACGGGTGAAATTGGTCCCCAAATCCACCAGCTTGACCGCTAAACAGTCATGACTTCAAAGAAGATCAAGTTACAAGACAGTGCAATCCCGGGCAGTTTGCTGTCTAGGACAAGGACCAATTATTTACAATCTTTTCCTTAGAATATCTTCTTGGAAAACCACTCAGTTATCGAAACTTGATGATTCAACTAAGGTTAATCTTGAAACAGCCAAAGTAAAGGATTTTAACAGGTTATTAAAATACGAAAGCTCATAATTATTCACATACCGGACCAACGAAATGAATCAAATCTTTGCCAATAAATAAAGAACAATGGGATAGAATTTTCAGATCAGTTAAACAGGTTTCCAAAGAAAACTGATGAATTAAATGAGAAAATGAATAATCAATGAGAAAGAACAATAGCATGAATATATGAATAATAATCGACCCACAAAATGTGGGTACACAAATAAACTGTGGCTGTGTTGTAATGGCCCAGCCAACTCCTTTGTCATGGTCACACAAATTATGATGTTCACTTGTCAAGTGATTGCTTGTTTAAATATTATGAACACTCTGCTTTGTGTTCAGTGCGAAATGTATGTTTGTGTCATTCAAGCGTTTCATTCTTAGCGAGCGCTGAATGATCACCTTACAACCAAAAACTGTTTTGACATGTCCAAGCTATTTATAAACGAAACCATATATTACCCACAGGGCCCAGGCATTTCATTGGTCATGAAAGTTATGTTGTTTACAGCGATTGCTTGCCTGTATAAACAATCATTCACTTATTATAAAAACATTTACAAATACTCTGCACTTAGTTTTGTGTGAAATATTTATTTATATGACTCAAGCGTTTGTCTCAGTGCAAGCACTGAATATCCATGTTGCAAAACCGAAGAAGTGTTTTGAGTTTATTTTTGGAATCGAAGTGAAAATTGGAAAACCCAGCAAGAACATTTGCATCAAGGCACAGGTTTGTATCTAAAGTGGCATCTGCAATCAAAACATGCTGCTACCCTTTCCACTTAACAATTAGGGTGGTCACGTGACCAGTGCGGTTTTAAGCTCTAAGAGCTTCTTGTTAAATTTGAAGTATACATATTCTGTTGTTGCATGTGGTTGAATCCTTGTTTTTCCTGTACTATATTTGTTGCACAATTGCATATAGGGAGTCTGTGCCAGAACTTTCTTGGCTTTTGTTTGACCTCTTTGTTTATGCCATTGACTCAAGACACAAAAAGCACAAAAAGCTTGTTTTTGCTTAGTTCTATTTTTAGAATTGGACTGTGTTTCAAGGAAAAAGAAACATGCCAACTGTAGTCAGGCATGATTAAAAATAATAAAACATTGTTGTCACTGACTAAAAAATATAAAGAGGATGATTTGGTTAAAAATACTGTAACCTTCTTTAGCGTTAGTTCAAATGGCTTCCAGATGTAAATTAGGTGTTTTTGGAGGCAAGAATCCACTAGGGATTGGCCAGGATTTTATACATCTCAGGAATGTGCATGTGTTTGTTGATCAAGTTCAGCGTCACAGAGCCTATAGTCTATTGGTGAAAGATAGAGTGCATTAGCATAAGGTTTTAAAATTATTATAGTGGCTTTAAACACCCCTTAAATTTAAATTTCAGATAGGTTGGGTGGGCATTTACGGTCAGATTGTTACATTATTTTTGTGGCTATTTTGTAAGAAAGTAAATACTGGAATAAGTAATATTTATATTGCATCATAACTTCAGGTTATGCCATATTCTACAAGATGTAGTACTCCATTGTCAAACTTTGAATCCAACCAGAACTACAAAGAAACTATGGATCCATCAGGTAGGAATCAACCCTTATCCTTGCATTTGATTTCTTCTGTGATATAAGTGTGGTGTAGAGAACAGTTTCCTGCTTACTCCTGTGAGAGAACAGCTAGGGCATCCACCAGCATCAGGCACATTCCAGAGAATCCTCTGCACAGCATTCTTTGCCACTAACTTTGCTCACATTTCCACCTTCTGTTGTATGGGTTACATTGTTTTCAGGTCCAGTTGTTTAAGGTTGCCCTTAACTAATGTTTTCCCAAACTCCTGCAATGTTCTTTCCTTCCATTTAAGGTCATTGCCCTGTATTGCATATTGTGCATCCGTACTGTGCAGAATTTAATACGTAATTAGTGCGTGCACATTAACAAAATGGCGGCTTTTTTCTATGTGGCTTAGTCCGCGAGAGAAGTAAATATAATTATTGTTGCTTTATCTCGTAAACGAGTATGGTGACCTATCAATTTTTTCTCATATTTTGGGTGCAGTGATCAAATTCTTTCTGTAAAATGAAAACAGATCAATTTCTATGTTTGATAAATAAATTATCGCTAAAAATGTGTACTTTGCCTTACTCGCAGAGGAATTATAAAGGAATTACATGGAATATACAGGGTCTTACTGCTCCTAAACAAATATGGTGAACCCCCTTTTTTCAAAATTTAAGTTCCCTTAAAGTAATAAACCAGTAGGCGAAGTTTGGTTAAAAATCTATGTTCCGTTCTATTTCAGGGTAATGACCTTAATATTCTGAGATTTTTATAGGAATTGGAAGAGAAACTGATAAAAGCAAAGCAAACTGTAATATCCCAGAGCAGGCAGCATGACATTTATAGGGAAATTCTTGCTGCATAATGACTGACTGTGAACACGCCAGCCTTCGACTTTTGCATGACTTGCCTGTTGACTATAGTTTTTCTTGGAGCAAGAAATCAGTTAAGAATGTTTTGTTTATGGATGGAGTCAGTTTTACCTTTAGTTTCAGGTTCTGTGCACCCTTAAATAAATTTTCTAAAATTAATTAATTATAGTAATTATTTAATAATAAATTTGAATATTAAATAAGTAATTCATTTATACATGTGCTAATTTGTTTTGTTACAGTTATTGTGAACTTTCCTTTGGATGAGAATCCTGATGTCAGCATGATTGCCTGGACAACAACACCCTGGACTCTCCCAAGTAACCTTGCTCTTGTTGTAAACCCTGACATGGACTATGTCAAAGTTAAAGGTAATTGCTAAATACATATAAACTACAGTACTGTAGTGTGAACTGTGTATCAGGTCATACAATAGTATTGCTTCAGGCACTTTGTATTTGGTGTGTAGGGTTTGTGATTTATAATTATTGGTCATTTATTAATTTAAATAAACATCTCATGTATATTGAGGAGGCTGATTTTTAAGCTTTGAAACAATCCGAGCAAGAATATGTAATGTATTGTAATTAGGGTACCTGTATTAGTTCTTTTTTTTTTGTTGTTGTCTTTTTTGTTTTTTGTTTTGTAAGCTTTGTGTAAAAATATCAATAAAAATTTAAAAAAAAAAACATAAAACAAGTAATGTGCAATGTCAGGTTTTTCTAAAGGTAGTTTTTCACATGTACAGGAGGTAAAAACAGTTGTTGAATTGTCAGCAATGAAATATTGTATTGTTATTAATTTTTTAAAATTATTCTATAGCAAATTTTGTAAGTATGTAGTTAGTTTATTTCCTCATGTTAAGCTGTCATTTATGATCAATTTTACTTGCAGACAATTGCACTAACAGTGTTTATATCATGATGGAAGTTAGACTGGAAGCTCTGTTTAAAAAGTCAGACGAGTACACTATTCTGGAAAGGTTTGTTGTTTTGGGGATAGACAGATTTTTCCCCAGCATGATCTTTGCACACCAAGAGCGTGTTGTGTGTTTTTAAAGAGCAGTTTTGGGAGAGAGGTTTTGGTAGTGTCAACTTGTACATCTAAGGTTTATATAATTATAAACAGAATAATACATGGTTGTTTGGAGATATGAAATTTATCTTAACGTGTTCAAATCGATATCTCACTCGTTCATGCATTTGCACACTCGAAGATAAATTTCATATCTCCGTGCAGCCATGTAATTATCCTCTATGTCTCTAGATAAAAACTGTCCTTCAGTTTAGATTATTTATGTTGCAATCTTCTTCATTTGTACAGTCTAAGTTCCTATTAACACAACCAAACCTACAGAGCACCAATCTAATGCCTTCAGCTTGCTTGCTTAGAGTTGTTTTCAGTTGAGTGTCGTAAAGCTAAAGCCAAAGTGGTAGCTCTGGCCAATCATAATTGTTTGCTAACTAATCCATTGCAGGTTCCTTGATCCTCACAGTTTTGTCATAATGTCAAAACAGTTTGCTTGAACCCACTTTATAAACCACGTTTTGCAAGGTATTGTTTTTTGTTATGTTTCAACAGATTTAAAGGAGCTACCCTGGAAGGAAAGGCTTACAAACCGCTCTTCACTTACTTTCAGGATGTAAGTGTTATTCATGTTAACTGCTAGCCTTAAGGGGACTGGGGTTGAACATGAGACCACCTGGTCTAGTCCACAAGATAGATATGTTCTTTTAAATCTTGAAGAGATTTTTGGGAATTGACTCTCTGGCAACTTTAAGTTCAATAATTTGAGTACTTTAAGTTCAGCAGCTATTATTCAATAAGCTTGTCCTTCAAAACTTACTCTGGCCCCCTGAGGAACCAATCCTGGTAGCTAATCAGTGGTTTCACATTGTCCACAGTGAGGATGGAGCTGTCCTTGGCACTCCTGCCTGCCATGGTAGCACAACATGAAACCGACAATTTGGAGTTTGTGTCTCCACCTACAGATAATGGCCTGTTGTCCAACTTGAACTTAATGAACCACCCAGCAGATGAAGGCCAATCTTAAGTAAATGTGACTGGGGCCTGTTTAAAACCAACCCTCACTCAGAATGCTCTGATGTTTATTCCCTTTCAGGGTCCGAAATTACGCCAGCTGGCGACCGGACCGAAAGTTTTAGTCGCCAGATGGCAACTTCTGGTCGCCAATTTTTTTCGATTGGCTTTCCTTTTAAACTTAAAAGATGAAACACTTGTTCTTCTATAGTGTATTTTTGGCCATTGATATACTCAAAAACAGCTTGATTAAACCACAAAACAACAACGATATGAAAGCCAGTTCAACAGACCATAACCACTCAAAGAAATGCTGTACTTGCCTATAGGTAGAGTCTTAAGAAGTCTTCTTTATCAAATGTTAACTCTCTAACATTTATTATGGAAAATACTTTACAGTCTTACTCAAACATTCCGCTCTTAAATATAAAAAACATCATTTCCACCAACTTTCTGACATATTTTGACAGGTAGTTTTTCAAACGAAAAATACCAAAATTGCAGTCAGAAGTTGACATTAATACTCTTTATAAATTCTGACGCTGACTTATTTGAGCGTAAACAACGCTCATAATGTACTCAAAACGTTTCGACCGAGAATCTTCGGTCTTCTTCGGTTGTTAACTTGGCAGGAAAAGCAACAGCTTTCTTGACGGTTTCACATTTGTACGCGCACGCGAGTGACTAATACTACTACACGCTAACGCTGTGCGAGACTATGAACATTATGTGAGTGAGTTATATACATGAGGGATGTCTATGTGTTCATTTCCTGCATTCTGGTCCCTCTGCGAATGCCACGCTTCTAGGAAAAAGCCTCTTGTGGTAATCGCCTGACTTGTCCACCACCGCTACATGATTGAAATCCATATCATGGCCAAACGTGTTTGCGTGTTGCGCGATCTTAAGAGTTTTTGTTGCAAACACGGACTGCTCTTTGATGTTCTTTAATTCGAGTAGCTAATGCTCTGTCCGTTTGTCCATAATAGGTAAAACTGCAGTCAAGGCAGTTAACTCTGTAAACTACACATATAGACTGGAATGCCGTGAGTTTGTCCTTCGGTCTGGGGAAGCGTGTGCGTAACGTGTTAAGTGGTTTAAAGCCAACTTTGACCCCGTTGTTGCGTAGAACTTTTGAGATTCTTTCAGTTACGCTAGAACAAAAAACAATGTTGCGGCATCATTTGGAGTGTCGCTGCTGTCTGAACAGCAGAACAAGAACATGTTGCGTTCGTGGATCGTTGTAGCGAAAGCACATTGCTCGGCGTGCCCGCAATAGCCTCATAGGGAAAACTGTTGAGGAAAACAACATGGCGGCTCGCAATGTTTGAATCGTGTTGATCGCAGCTGTTGGCTGAGCTGTTGGAGAGTTTATACATTATGTAGCAAAACATTTACTTCAGTGTTATTTCAAGGACATTGCCAAGATAAAAAGTGAGTCAATAAATTGTTAAACTGAAAAACGGCTCCAAATTTTATCGTTAATCAATTTCTCTGAATACTCTTACAAAGCATCTTAGTCGCCAGCGGGCGATCACTTGCAAAATTCTGGTTGCCAGCTCTCAATATTTAGTCGCATTGGCGACCAGGAAGGCGCAATTTCGGACCCTGCCTTTATACATTTATGAAAACATCTTCGGTGAGACTGTCAATCTTAATTCTTGCTATGTCAGTTAAACCATTAAAGTTCACTCTCAAACCCAATGCTACACCGGGCCATGCCCAGTTAAAGACAAAAAATTCATATCTCTTACCAGTAATTGGAGCATCTGAGGAAGCTTATTTTGGAGATGGAGCAACTTGAATTGTATAATCGTACTACATGAAGAAGAACCCAGTGTATGGTGTCACCCAATCTTAATAGTCCCAAAGAAGGGGCGTGTTTAAAACACGAAATGACGAAATGATACTGAAGACAAAAGCCAAAGTTATACAATATTACCGTTCTACTGGAATTTTCATATGTTGCCAAATTTATCCTTGTAGATAAGTCCCGAAAAATAAATGAAACTGCAATCACAGATTCTCCGTCACGGAAACCCGCCACGAACCTATGGGTAATTTGGATTCCAGTCTCTCCCTGTTAACAGGGCATTGTTTGATATGCCTAGGACATTCTTGATCGAAATGTGGGCATTTCGTTTAGACATCGGAAGAAAATGATTTGTTTATCTCGTATTTACCACCGAGTCTCGGCTATGAAGTACCAGGTAATGCTTTGAGCTCCAACATTCACAAAAAATGGATTAACAAAACCGAACCTACTTCGCGATAAAGTTTATACACGATATCAGTGGCAAACATTCTTTTGATAATTGCACAGAAACTGAGTAACGTTCGATGTCATATCAGTCCTTCGATACAATGTAAGCTCTGTAGTGCAGTGCAGATACTGATAGGTAACTTGGCAAGTACTAAATGAAAAAATATCCTGGTTTGCTGAGACCTTTCAGCAATACGTTCAATTTGGCGTTGTGATTAAGTGACAAGTTTTCATTATATCCCTGGGCCAGAACATTGAAATGTTCCCTTGAAATAATTCAGTCTAGACATGAAAACAGAACTGCCTTGAAGTTCAAAGGGAAACCAAACTATATTATTTACGTGTATTTATCTTATCATTTTGTCATTTCGCCAGTTCGCCGTTTAGCCATTTCGTCATTTCAAGTTTTAAACACACCCCCAAAGAAGGGCACTGCTGAACTCAGAATTTGCATTAACTTCACTTGTTTGAGCAAGTTTATTGCATTTGCAAGAAAATGCAAATAAGAAAACCACCATCTACTGCAGACTACTATTTAATTCATAACCACGCTCATTCTGTTCCATTTACCTCTCTAAAATACAGGGGCAACCTTCTTTGAATCTGTAATCATTTGAAATCCTTAACTTGTCACTGCAGAATCTAGGCATGGCTTCTTGTCCCTCATTCAAGGAAAATAGACATCAACATACAACAAAAGGCATGATCTATGCTCACAAGAGGAATGCAAATGGGAACTTTTGTAATTGTTTGAAAAGGTCAAAGGAATATCATAATGGTCTCAACGGAGATGTTTTATTCATGAATGTGTTCATTATGTGTACAATTCACTTTGTTCCATTTTGTTTTGTTTGATTCTATAACAACTTACTTCATTTTGCAAAGTACGCTAAGCCAATTACATTTTCAGTGTCTCCTTTCTAGTTTCTACATTGTAGCTTGTTTTAACTTGAGGAATTGTACATTCTGCTGTTATTTTCCTGTTAGATGAAGTCTGATGGCGCTTTCAGGGTGCTAGTTGATAGTTATGTGACAGGTGAAAGTGGCACTGGGGTCGTTCATTCTGCACCAGCCTTTGGAGAGGTAAGTCATCATCATCATCATTATTATTTTATTTTATTATTATTATTATTATTATTATTATTATTATTATTACTATTACTATTTACATGTAATTTCTTCCAGAGCTTTGGCATCTTCACTCTTCTTTTTGTGAATTTTTCTTGGTATCTAAGTTGCTTTAGAAATTAGGCAGTCTGAATAATTTGATATATCAATACCTATTTGTCTGATGGAAATGTGGGTTGTGAAGTGCTATTTTTAGAATCAAGGCAGTTCGTTCAGAGGTTTATTACTTTGGCATTGTCCCCTTTGCAAACAAGTCTCCAGAAGTTATTGAGCTCTGGGTTTAAAAGGCAATAACTATAATAACTCTAATTAGAATTGTTTTCTCACAGGATGATTACCGGGTGTGTTTGGCCAGTGGAATTCTACAAAAAGGTGGTAAACTACCTTGTCCTGTAGATGCTAGTGGAGTGTTTACTAGTCAAGTGTCAGATTTCAAAGGACAGTATGTCAAGGTAACTGTTAAACACATCATAATCTGCAGGAGTACCTCTCACTGTCAAATCTAAATGTAAGCTGTGCTGTAAACATGTTTGCCATGTCCAATACATACACTAAATCATTCCCATAGGAATGGGGGTGCAACCTGTGTGTCCACACCCTGACACCCACCTACGAGCCTTGGAAGTCTGCTCATTGTGAAAAAAAAATTATCAAAATAAAGTAAATAAAGAGAAATCATATTTCTGTACTTCGACCATTTACAGCAGTTGTTGAGAAACGGCCACCGCATGAGATTTCCTACCATCTAGATGATTCCATTGCATTTTAACATCAAAGTGCCGTAACTTTCAGTGAAGTAATAAGTAACAGTCACTGTAAGGCAAAGGGTTAATTTTTTTGCAACCTGATGGTATTTTATTTTAGGAAACTAAACGTTTGAATGCAAATGAGATACTCTTGCAGAAAGTGTATCTTTCCCCAAGTCAAATCAACTCTTAATATTTATATAGACCCTATGCAAAATGTTTTTTTTTTTTTTTGTTTTTATTGTGTCACTTAATTAATTTTTTTTTTTTTTTTGTTTTAATTTTAAAAACCCCTTTTTTTTTTTTTTTTTTTTTTTTTTTTTTTAATTAAAAAAAACCCCTATAGATCGAAACAACTGCCTTAAACAGAAACTTTTTACCCAGGCGGGGAACTAACTTGTCTACAATTTAAAAATGAAAACGAAAAAAGCTGCTGGTATCAGCGAAAAATAAACAGTACTACAGTTAAGTAGCAAGGCTGACAACTTTGTAGAAAGTAATGCATCAGAGGCATGATAGAGACCAAACTGAAAGGTTTACTAAAATGCAACTGTGGACAGCTCTTATAATTTACACAATTTTCTAGACTCTAATAGCCAGAAAAGTGAGACAGACTTCTCAACCTTCTGAAGATTTTGAGAAATTGGCATTCCATTGTAGTTTGTACTGTAAGGTAAACCATTTAGTAGAGTCCCAGTCGATTATGTGGTTAGTTAGTGAATGATGTGCACTGAATGTGATTGGTGACACCCAGCTCTTGTCACTCAACACTGTTCACTCAGTCTTCCTGACAAACACCAGTCTTCCTGACAAAAGAAGCCTAGCAGTTGGAGCATTTGACCTTGTTGTAAACTGCTCCCATGTAACATGTTTATTGGTTGTTACTGTAGGATGCTGATAAGAACATAATGAAATGGCTCAAGCAGCAGCAGAGATTAGTTCACCAAAGTACCCATAAACATAGCTATCCGTTCTGCTGGAGGTAAGCAACTTATGCTGGCAATACTAAATATAGACATCAAACAACTGGTCAGAAGAGAAGGGATTTAAAAGAGAAGTTCATTCTCAAATGGCACTATTTTTCTTCAAGCCAATGAAAAGGTAATTTCAAGATATGTTAGTCACCAAAATTTCAGTTGTCAAAGAGTATTCAAACCCTATGAAATCTTTGTCTGAAGTAGTCCGAAAATCGAGAACTGGCCGCCGCCATCTTGGAGAAACTTAGCAGCCTGGCAATGTATGTGTGACATCAAAGAGCTCAAGTGAAAGTTTAGCAGGAAGTTTAAACGTTTGAATACTTGACACTCCTTGTTAACTTTGTGTGTTTTTTGAAATGCCTGTGTATGCAGCATCATTTTGCACAAACTGGGCTCCAAGAGATAGTTAAAGGTTAGCTCTTTGACATCATGCGTATATCGCCAGGCTGCTAAGTTACCCCAAGGTGGCAACGGCCAGTTTTCAATTTTTAGACTACTTCACGTTGGCGTGAAGACAGTAAAGCGGCATTTTGGAATGAACTTGCCCTTAAATGTAGTCTCCCTCGCAGCCGTTTTTAGTGTCGTCACGCAACAATCCTCCTTAGGAGGAATGTTGCGTAACGACACTAAAAACGGCTGCGAGGGAGACTATCGTAAATGTAGAGTGGCGATCTGTTTATACAACAAAAAGTGCTGTTAACCCTAAACATGCCAGCTTTTTGAAGGGGGTGGTCTGCAAATGCCAGAGAAAATCACGTTCTCACATTTATACCAAACTAAAAACATGTGTTGAAATAAATGTTCAATTCTACCTTCATGTTTTGGTCCAAGCCATCCAAAGTGACATACTCTTAAAAAGCAAGGGTTAAACTCTTTCCATAATCCAAAAAAAGCAATGGGAACCAAAATATATCTAGTGGTAAATCTAACATTTTTGCCACACTTGCGATCCACTGGCGAGTGAAGTCGCTCCACAACGCAGTACAATCGAAAGTAGATTCTGTCTTGTACCAACATGCCAAAGGAAATTCATCAGTTATCGATCAATGTTGAGGTCCTGAAGATCCCATTTCCAAGATTTCCTTGTCTCGTTTTGTTCTGAAAAACATAACAAAATGGCTGCCATTTTATCTTCTTACGCTCAAAACTCAGGTGACTGTCGGCTTCACGATTTAAATTGCGAAGGGTTGTCAAAGTTAACTAACGATCGATAGTACAGCAATTCCTATTGGCCCAATGTGTTTCCTGTGACTTAGTAACCAATCAAATTGCTCATTAGATCGGCCGCGGCAAATCTAGGTGTTTATCGATGGCCGTTTAAATTGGCCCACGGCATATCTATGGTTAAACGCCCAGGGGGCTTGCTTTTAAAAATAGCATTTAAGAGCTGGCACACATAACCATTGAATAGTTAAGGAATTGTTTGATCGGTTATTCCATGATAATAAAATATCCACAAAAAAGTGTCAATAAAAGGTGAATCTGGTGTGCAGAGAATTCTTAAGGCCTGGCTAAACTAGGAAACATTCAGTGTTGGGCAGGCAAAGGTACTTGAGTAACACTTGTGTGTTACTCAAGTGACTGCAAGCTTTTCTAAAGATTTTTTTTGAGTGGCACCATGCCTTTTTAGCCAAAGAAGTGGTGTTACTGCCCATTTAAAAGCTGTTTTAAAGCTTCTTGTTAATTCCAAAAAGCACTTGTTATGTCTGATGATTTTACATTATCCTTTTCCATTTTTCTTTATCAGAGCAACGTGATAATTCAAGTTAATTGACATGAATTTGAATGTCATATTTCAGGTCAGACACACCATTGATTTACAAAGCAGTTCCTGGTTGGTTCATTCAGGTGGAATCTATCGTTGACAAGCTTTTAACCAATAACAAGAAGTCTTACTGGTAAGAAGTGCAATCTCCTGTCTCTGTGTAACTCATGACTTGACATTGCATCTGTAACATGTAGCAGCAATAACAGACACGAGAGATTCTGTTGACACTGTTATTTATGTTTACTTAACACTTTTCCCAAGCAGCAACACATGGACTGTACTGTGTAAGTTTGGGGTTTCTAGCCCAAAAAAGGCTGCCCAGGTGAATACAACCATGGTGTGCTAGGAATCTGAAGTTTAATTTGTTTTAAAAAATACATACAATTTCTCTCAAGCCTTTTATAATTGTTAGTGTAGTTTTAATTTATTTATTTGTCTCAAATTGTGGTAAAGAAACAACAGAACAGTCAGCTGACAAGCTGACAAACCGACAAGGTTGTTCAAGATGTGCCATAATAGATGATTCTTCTTGAGCAATTATTATTTTTTGCATAATTTGTCTGATGCCCTTCCTTATACACGCAGAGGCAATATCTGTCTGAGTGGAGTTTGTCTCCCAGATCATTGTTCAAGATGCACTGAAGCAGTTCATCCTTGTGCCTGTCTTTATACTACTTGGACACAAAAGTAGATGTACACTTAAAACCAATTCTTAAGTTTTCCAGACAGATTATGCATCTTTGGTATGACAACAGCCATTCACAGGCCTTCATAACCAGTCAAACAAAAGAACATACAAGCACAAATTCTAACTGCAACTCATATATATAATTATATTTTGCTCTTTTATTTCATTCCTAAAGCATGTTATTTTGTTTTGATAGGGTTCCAGAATTTGTGCAGGAGAAGCGTTTTCACAACTGGCTTGAAAGTGCACATGACTGGAATGTGTCAAGGAATCGTTACTGGGGTACACCAATTCCTCTGTGGGTCAGTGACGATTATCAAGAGGTATGTTAACTGGTCGTATTGACAGACTGCTCTGGCCTGCACAATGGATAAAAAGCTAGAGTTGTGTGTGAATTGCTAATCAAGCAAATGGCAAAGGGAAGTGTTCAATTATTGTTCACTCACGATTTTCACTCAACAGGTCGTGTGTGTTGGATCCATTGATGAATTAGAACAGTTATCAGGAGTCAGAGTTAAGGATCTTCACAGAGAGAGGTGTGTAATAATTGGGAGTTGATTTGTGCAAATGATAACTTCAGTATCATCTTTTAGCGATAAAAAAAATACTTACCATTAGACATTCAATAATAAATTATACTTAGTCTAAGTATTGTCTCAAGGACAAATGAGGTAAACTTTCATTTATTTTTTGTAACAATTTACATCTTCTAGTGTGCATTATACAATAAAACAAGTACAAAGAAATGTTCACTTGTTGTTTTGAGGTATAATACAGTCTAGCAAGATTTCTCCATCTCTGTGACATTATTTTATTATACAGCCCCTTGAGCCAGAAAATCCTGCTATCTTTTGGAGTAATTTGCCTTAATATAAAATTACTTCTCATAAATTATTAAGTAGAAGTCTTCTTTATTCTGCTGTTATTTAATAATGTCCTTTACTTGTTTGGCAGCGTGGACCACATCACAATCCCATCCAAAACAAACAGGGGAGTTCTCAAAAGGGTCCCTGAAGTGTTTGACTGCTGGTTTGAAAGTGGAAGGTAAGTGCAGTGGAATCAGTTTCCCCAAACCTGCTGTCCTCCTTGTATTAACAAACCTTGTGGATGTACCTTTTAATAGAGTTTTTTCCTGTTTTTGTGCAGTATGCCTTATGCACAGGCCCACTACCCATTTGAAAATAAAAAGGAATTTGAAGCATCATTTCCAGCTGATTTCATTGCTGAAGGAATTGACCAGACTAGAGGATGGTAAGGTGGTGTTGTTGTTGTTGCTGCATATACATCTCATTTCAACAACGTTGTCATAGAGAAACAAAAAATAATAAAAGACCAATAGGAATTGATTATTAGGCAAACAAATTGCATCCTGGGGTTGTAATGATTAGCAAAACAGTCAGCAGTGTAATGACAGGCTTTGGACTTTTCCTTCTGAAAATACCCTCTGTGAATGATGGAAGCTATTAATAAAGATTAATCTTATTAATTCCTTTTTGCCTTTTATCATTTTTTTTCATATGACAAGGTTATTGCAATTATACTGTAGGGGTACATTAATGATTGATATAACTAAGTCTTGCCAGTCTTTCTTGTGCTTATTTAATGATATATTTTACAGGTTTTATACCCTGCTGGTGATTTCAACAGCTTTGTTTGATAAGCCACCATTCAAGAATCTCATTGTCAATGGACTAGTTCTTGCTGCGTAAGTTAATTTTCTTTTTAGTAACTGACTTGTTACCTTTCTTTGGTCAGTGTTGAAATGGGCACATTGGCTTTTATCCTTTTGTGCTTGTTGAACATGTTTTGCTTTCCTTGGACATTGTTAGATGACTATTGGCTGCTTATGAATTAAAAATTTAACATGTGTTTGATTGTATTAATTAATTATTCTGTATGATTTGAAGGGATGGAGCAAAGATGAGTAAGAGAAAGAAGAACTATCCTGATCCAATGGAGATTGTTACCAAGTATGGAGCTGACGCTTTGAGGTGAGTGAGCATGAATGCAACAGCTTAAAGTATTAATTGCAGAGCTCCGGGGAAGAACGGCCCCTGGAATTTCTGGCTAATTCGAACATTATCGTAACACAGGGATGTAGCTAAGAAAACACTTAGCCGGCTCATCAACAAGCTGAGCTGGCTTTTCTGGCCTAGGTAGCTCTAAAAGTTTACCTAAGTCTTTGTTTTCATGTGAAATTTCAGCCGGATTTAAGTTCTCTTTCAGCCGGTTAAATTAGCCGGCAGCCGGCCTTAGCGACAACCCTGGTAACAGCTCCAAATTACGCATGCAGGTTTGTTTACGTGTGCTTAACACTGTCCTGTATTTCATTTTGCTGGTCTTTGGTTCGTTTTCGAAAAATAACATATGCAAAAAAAAAAAGATTTTGTAGCTTACATTGTCCACAGTAATAATAATAATAATTAATAATAATTTAATACTTATTCGGCACAAATTAGCATGTGAATATGATCAAATGCGCCTACATCAAGTTAATTTAAAACTTAAAAAGAAGAAAAACAAACAAATTTACAAATATTATATGAAGATATATAAGAATACAATTAAAAACTTTCCTAGTATAAAAATCGAAAACTCAGGATTAAAATTAAAACTCAATCTAAAACTAAAATTCGTGGAATTCATGCTAAAAAAGAGGCTCTAGCTGTAACACGCAAATGCTTTCTTGAACAGTAATCCAGCACTAGACATTTTTCCACGCATCGCGTGTGCAAATCTTGCCTCCAGGATTTTTATTACAGTCGTCCGGGATGTAAAAACAGCATTTCACAAACCAACTTTGCCGACCGCCATTAATTTGCTCCCAGGCAGTAGCAGCGAGGGACTGGGATCGCTATTCTATTGTAACGTCTTAAGTCACATGTAAGGGTTTCAAGTACAGAGAACAAAAATGGTGCATTTCTTGGGAAAATAAACTACTGGTTGGTTTGCGAGCAAGTGCGTCCACTTGGCAGTTAAAGTCTGAAAACCCGTAAGTCTCACAGCATTTCTCGAAGAAATGAGAGATGTTCGGCCTTTGTTTTGTACAATAGTGCCTTTTAGCGCTCAAGAGAAAGTTGTCTGACAAAGGCCGGCGGAGCCAAGTGGTAAATATTAAAGTCTAAAAACACAGATCTCTTGTCGGGAACTATGTCAGCATGAGTTTTGCGGTGTCCCCTTGGGTGCTCAGGGCTCGAGACTAACGGTAGCCAACTAGCCAAAGGCTAGTAGAAATGCAGTTTTGGCTAGTAGGTTTTGGACTTTCACTAGCCAAAATGGCTAGTGAAAATTTCAGGCATTAGTGCAAAGAAATTGCATTTATTAAAATCGTATCTGATCATGAGTGAATGGAATTAACAAGTAAACTGTAATAAAAGAATGTGTACATGCTGTCAAAGTATTGAAAAGCGAACAAACCATTGCAGTAACTTTGTTCAGAGATCTTCAGAGACCTTTTTGTGAGGAAAACAGCGAGTGATCATGACTGGAAATTGTTTCTGCTAAAATCCTTGAAGCATAACTTCACCGTAACGTCGATCAGCGGTCTTGGGTTCGAAATTGCCACTCATTGGCCACCAATGCGACTAACATTTCATCCTTGGTGACTAAAAATTCTGATTTATTCGCCAAAATGGCAATAACATTTCTCTGTGTTGACAATTAATAATGGTTACTTTTCCAGACAATTTGGTCCTTTCAGAAAATAAATTGGAAGATTTTTGCTTCTAAACAATTTAAATAGAGAAAAGAAGTTGATCTATCGTTTTCGTTCGATCCACAAACATTAGAAAACTTGCCGTGTTAGAAATCATCCTATATTGCATAGTACGTCATGTATACCTATGGATTGTGTTTGTGTTATGCACCGCTATCCGATCACCATCCGCCAGGTTGATTTCTTCGATGTTCCTTATGGTTCCTTGCGTTTGCCACAAAGTTAGTGGTCACAAAATCCTACATTATGTATTTGTTTTAAGATGTTTTTGTTTTTCTTTTTTAGTGGATTAATTTCTACAAATGATCTTAGACACTTTTGAACTAGTCCAAATTTGATTGGCAAAAAAGTTAGTCTCGAGCCCTAGTGCTGCAGCGACAAAGTTGCCGAGAAGCGAACTGGTTTTAGACTTTAAAAAATTCTTTAGATGTTTCGCAGGGCACCTTCCCCTCGCAAAATTTTTTCTGTGCCTCATTAAATATTCATCAATCAATAAATCAATCAATCGATTCGTGCCTTAGTTTATGTTGTTTTCACAAGATTTTTGTAGATGTGTGATGATGTAAGGAGTGGAGATAGAAGTGAGAGCAAGCTGGCAGCACTTAACTGAAAGCAAAACTAGTATAAAGTGGCAACACCAGCAAACGTATTCAGTAAAACAGTCTATCACAACAATCAATCTTTATTTCACTTTCACCTCAAATTACAGCTAACGGTAACAGATTAAAATAGTCTTGCCCGAAACAACAAAAATTAGCTGACCCCAAGCAGACTGCAGTGACAGCTAGCCGCAAGCAAACTGGCATGAAAGCTTACTGCACTAAAAGCGCGATCTAAACTTAACTTGAAACCTTAACCCTAATCCCTTGGGGAATTAGGGTTAAGCTTTTTCGCTAGGGTTAAGCTTTTGGGTTAGGGCTAGGCTTTTGCGTTAGGGCTAAGTCTGTAACCCTGATCTGAAACTCTAACCCCGACTCTAAGGCCTTGGGGTTACCTTTTGCGTTAGGGCTAGGACTACAACCCTAAAAATTTAGAAAGAAAGACCAGTGAAATAAAACACGGGACAGTTTTAAGCACACATAAACAAACCTGCATGCGCAACTTGGAGCTGTTTCGTTAATGTTCGAACTAGCCAGAAATTCCAGGGGCCATTCTTCCCCGGAGCCCTTCAATTAGAAATAAAGCACGAAAACAAAATTTGAATGTTATGCATTATGGTTATAACTTTTTGGAAAACCGTGTTTTATATTCTCATTGACACTGGTTATTATGTGATTATGCACCAGAGAGGTAAATAAGTTATCAGTTTTTTTGAAAATGAGTATGGTGATCTATCATTTTTTCTCCTGTTTTGAACTGAGAAATAACTTTCTTTCTATAAAATAGATACTGACCAATTCTCAGTGTATAATAAAAACAATCGTCAAAAACCTGAATTATGCAATCAATCATAAAAATAATCATATATGACATTATAATGTACAAACAAGGTTCTGTTGTGGCTCCTGAGCAACAGATTCATAAGTTACTGAACTGACAAAAATCCTAGTGCAGGTTCTATTTCAGTGGAACGACCTTCAAACACCTGAAAAAACAAAATGTAGAAAACACTACCCTACAGCTTGCTTTTTTTCTAAAAAAAAATACTTGTGTTCTCAAATTCCCATTGTGTTTAACAAAAATGTACATGTAATGTATGGTTTTTGCTTGATGTGTTATTAAAATAAAGAGGAGTAGCTAGTGACTTCAGTGGTGACAAGCAGAGTTGGTGCCTTCTGGATCTTGGCCACTAAACAAATCAGGAAAATGCATGACTTAGCATAAAGTCGTCATTGACCAAACTGTGCACAACTGTACCATCTAACAAAAGTAGATCACAAGTCAGATTGTGTTATAAAGACATAAATTGCTGTTGTACTAGGTTGTACCTGATCAACTCTCCTGTAGTCAGGGCTGAAACTCTCAAGTTCCAAGAGAAAGGAGTCAAGGATATCATTAAAGATGTGTTTCTGCCTTGGTATAATGCTCACAGATTCCTTTTACAGAACATTCAACAGATGGAGAGGGTACGGCAGCCTGTTTCTCTTTAGTGTTTGTAACTTTAATTGATGATTGAATAATAACGTAATAATTTTGTTTCTAGGAAGGTGTGGGGTGCTTCCAGCTGAGACACGTGTAGTAGTTTGATGTACATGTATGCTGTGGGTTTTTGGACTCTTACACAGAATCTTTTAAATTTCTATGTGAAACAGGAAGGACAGAAGTTTTTTCATGATGAAGCAGTTTTGTTGAAGTTGGGGAACACACTTGATCGTTGGATTCTCTCCTTTACTCAGAGTTTGGTGTTGTTTGTCAACAAAGAAATGGCTGGTTGGTACATTGTTAGCTTTCATAGTGCATAAGGGGCCATATTAAAATTTGACTTTTTTGTCACATGGATGCCCATCAGGCTATATGTGATGCCTTGTTAATTGACACGTACAAATTTGACATGATAATTTATGGTTTATTCTATAGTTCTTCATCAAGTTAAAACATAGGAAATCATAATCGTGATGGTGGTTTAATTAAATACTGCATCTTAATTAGCATAAATTTTTACGGCTTCATTTCTCTGTTTTACTTTTTAACTGCGCTGCGCAGTTCTTGCTCTGCAAGCGGTTTTTTTTTTTTCTCAGTGACCAGACTGATGCCCCGCTCGGCCGGGCTCGGGTCACGCAAGGTTTAAAAGCTAGAAAAAACTTACCAATGGGAAATTTTCAAATGCTTTGGTCTTAATAAGCATGTTTAGCATGAAATGTCCCATTTTGAAGCGTTTTACTCAAAGAAATTTCTAAATTTTCATGCGTCAAAAGAAAAATATATTTCAGCAGGCCAGAATCTGTGAATAAATACCATTACGTTGGTGTAAAAGAATGTGCTGACATGACAAGTTTCACTTTCGATCGGCTAGACCTCGAGTCACGTAATTTTCAAAGCTATTATCAGCTTCCTTTCAAATCTTTGCGAAGCCATTAATCTTTCCTTACAAAATTCAGTGTGAAGTATTTTGAAAAGTTTGAATCGAAGAAAATACTAAAATTTCACGCTTTAAACAAATACGCTTTAGCGGGCAAGAATTTACATTTATTTACATTACGTTTGTGTCCTGGAATGTGCTGGCGTTAGCAAATTTTTACTTTCACAAGGCACTGATCGGCAAGAATGACGCAATGCTCTGAAAGGTTTAAATCTGCCAAAAACGGAAACTAAACAAATCCTCTGGTCTAAACTTAGCATGTTAAGTGTGAAATGTTTGACTTTTTAGCGTTATTTTTTTTTGGAGCTGTGTCATCTAGAGGATTTCTGAAATCTGATGGAAAACCACTGAGACAAACCCCGACTTGCAAGGGTTACGTCATTGCTAAATTAATTCCCCAGGGAATTCCCATTCAGCAAAACACAGGTCTAGTGTTTTTCTCAAATTTGATTTAATTATTTGCTTCAATATTCCATTTTCGGAGCTGGTTATTCAATCTTTAAACGGTAATTCAAGACAACACTGGATGCTGATTTAAAAGATTTTTTTGTTTCA
This sequence comes from Oculina patagonica, assembly GCF_052425735.1. Classification (NCBI taxonomy): domain Eukaryota; kingdom Metazoa; phylum Cnidaria; class Anthozoa; order Scleractinia; family Oculinidae; genus Oculina; species Oculina patagonica. Next base: position 18,305,701 of record NC_135762.1, read on the forward strand.
CGGATCAGGATCGTGGGAATTAAATTTGGCCAGCATTAGCATATAAGAAAAATATTTAATTTCGGATGGAACTAGTCAACCATGAAATGTCACGCAAGGTGTTTCCCTACCATCTTGTTTGTCAGTCGCAACATTGTTCGACGCAGGTATAGGCGATAAGGGGGGCGGCGCATTTTTTGTTCCCCCCACATGGCTCCCCTAAAGTGCTCACGAGACCAGCGCAGTTGTAAGCTCTAAAAGCTCTTGTTTGTTTTAGTTTTGATTGAGATGGTGTACCAAACACTCGATATAGTGTTTCATCACATTTCCAAACACCTCAAAGTTCCTTAAAAATACTGTACATCGTATTTTCAACTTTCTCCTTGGTGTTTCGAAATGTGATGAAACACTCTGTCTTGTGTTCGGAACATTACATTACGCATTGTGAACCATTGCTACATATCTGGTTAGATTTTGGTCAAAAAACATGCATATAGTTCATGCAAAATAATGTTAGTTTTATCATTTTGGGAATTCTTTATCCTAATGTACTTTTAATCTATACCATAAAACATAAAAGAATCTGACCAGAAATCACTGATTATTTGAGACTATATCAAATGCCTGTTTTGTAACAGTTTTTCCTTCTTCATTGGTAGACACAAAATGCCTAATAGTCATTGTACTCCTTAGCCCAACAACTCAATCCTTGAGCTCATTGTTTTACAGTTCTAACTTTCGACTCATTTCTTAGCTTATCATCTGTACACTGTTGTTCCACGTCTTGTCAAGTTCATTGACTATCTGACCAATGTGTATGTGCGAATGAACAGGAAGCGGCTCAGGGTAAAATTTAGTTCTTTTTTTGTTAAGAATGTTATGGCAGACTATTGGTAATTTGTGTTTTTTTAATGGTATACCGTATTTATTCGATTAAGCGCCCAACCTCGAATAAGCGCCCACCTTGAATAAGCGCCCACCCTGAAGGTAGGAAAAGTTAATAAGCGCCCACCCTCCACCCCACAAAAAAACTGAAGTGCACAAGAGGAGTATTGATTATTGAAATTGACTTATTACTACTAAGAAGACTTCCCCCATGACCGAGTTTTCTTAGTATTTTACAGAAACTTTCAACGAACAGTTAAAATTCTGTTTTGGTACATCTTCACGTTTTGTTATTATTTATTGTTTTGTTACAAAAATAAACTAACTATTTGCTGAAAATCGTGAATATTTAATAAGCGCCCACCTCGAATAAGTGCCCACTCTCAAGGTCCAAAAATTTAATAAGCGCCCAGGGCGCTTAATCGAATAAATACGGTATTTGGTTTATGAGACTTTGAAGCACATTTAGTTTTAAGTCCTTCTCAGAAACCCAGTGGCAGTTAGTGGGAACAACGTTGATTGGGCACAAAAAGTACAATGGAACAAATTTTGTGCCCAATCAGAGCCGGGATTCCAAATAGTTCTGGACCTTGTCCAATAAGAATAACTTACCAGGGGCAGTTATGCCATCTGATACTTGTAAACTTTTATTGCACCAATTGTGCTGTTTGATTTACTTTGTATTGCCCCAACTAACTGCCCCTGGGTTTCGGAGGATGAATTTTCACAATGCTTACAATCCATGACATGCTGTGTTTCTATAGTCAGGCACAAATGTGCATTGTAGCACTTGTTTTTAAGAGAACAGCTTATCATTCTCGTTGTAAGTTATCTTATAACAAAGGAATTTGCTAAATCTATCCAATGAATTATGTGTCCCTAGAGCCACTTTTCCTCGGGCTAAGGCTCCCCTGGCTATGACAGGCGGCTCTGGGGACGAGAATAGAAATCATGCATTACAGCATTATGCATTTTTTAAACTGTTAGCCTGGTAGATTTATTAATTGTTAGATTTATATATTGTGTTTAACATCGAATGAATTTTCTTGTGTCTTGTATCGTAATAATGGGAAAATACTGTTTATCGTTAATGTACTAAAAAGATTGCTTTTATTGGAAATAATATCAAGTTGGATGAATGTAGATTCTCATGGGGTGTGTTGCTGTACTTTTTAGGGAGACTGTGGAGACATTGATCGTCAGGAGGCGCTTCAGACGCTGTTCAGTGTCATCTTTTCCATGATACGATTAATGGTATAATATGCTATACCACCTAAATAAAACAAGCAAATACTGAAAAAATACTTAGTTACTCTGTAAATTCGAGTAATAAAGTCAGTGTATTTATATTATGATGCATATTACAAAATTACTTCCGGGAATGGATTCCAGATTAACAGGTTTGGGTGTAAGCCCTGAAAGGGGTTGTTAAGCTGTGTTCTTGGCTAAGACATCAACCCAAACGGATGGAGTGAAAAAAATGAGATGGACTAACAACCCATCCAAGCATGGTTACAATACTCCTAGGCACTGCTACGCTTGGTACAAAACACCACAATAATCCAAAGAAAGTTGAAACAGAATGTCTCTCGTTGTTTTCCAATTGTAGGCATCATTCACTCCATTTCTCACAGAGCACACTTACCAGGCATTACGACCTTACGTACCAGAAAGTATGAAGTCTGGAGAAACAGAGAGTATTCATTACCTGATGATCCCACAGGCCAGGTATACTTTTTATTGTTGTTACCCTCTTTACTCTCTCTGACTTTCATTTGGGCAGTCATGACCAACAACTGCAGTGAAACAACACCTAGAGCATGAAGAGGAAGCTATCCGCAATTTATAACACATACTTTCATTGTAAGGCTACAATGTAGCTTCATCTGAAATGCTGTATTTTACAAACAATTGTTCCTGGGCTTGATTCACACACCAGCTGTACATTTATGTTGTTTAGCGTGTCTATGCCTTTAAATTGCAAACTTTTTGCTTTTCTGTTAAGGGAAAATTTGATCGATGAAGAGATTGAGAGGAGAGTAGCGCTGATGCAAACTGTAATTGAGCTTGGTCGAGTTGTCAGAGAAAGAAAAACTCTGCCATTAAAGGTGGGAATCACTCTAACTACTTTGAAGTTAGGTCATTACAAAGCTTTTGTGACTTTTTTGTGAACAATTGGAAGCACTTGGTACTTTTTATTTACATAATTACAATTTTTATTTGATTAGCGAGGAGCAACCATTAAAAAAAAAATTTGTCTGTGATGGTAGGAAATATTTAGATGATTGTAAAGGGCATAAGATGCAATGTATGCTCGGGTCCTAGCAAAATTTTCCAAACAGCCTGTTATAAAGATTGGAGTCTTGTTATGGTATAAGTTCTAAGGTAAACCTACCGGTACGCATGTTTAGATTGTAATACGATCAGTTGTCATTTGGACAGTGGTAGTAATTACTGTACAATCAAGGTTAGTTTTTTTTCCACTGAACTTCACAAGATTTTTAACCGTGCGCAGCCGGTTCATAATCTGTGTCAGATTTTGTTTTGTCGGTAAATCGTTCCAGACCCACGCAGCCCAGCCAGTTCCTTTGTCACGGTCACGCAAGATTTGATGTTTACAAGCGATCACTCGTTTAACATGAACACTCTTAGAGTGAAATGTATAATTTTGTTTCATTCGAGTGTTTTACCAGAGAAATATGTATTTTTGTGTTATTCAAGCGTTTGGCTTGGAGCGAGTACAAGTCGTACAATTTACCCGGAACGTGTTGAATATGCAAGAAACAACTTGTTTTCTGGATATTCCACTTTTTGTTTTGAGTTTATTTTGGGAATCAAAACGAAAATTGCAAGCCCAGCAAGAATGTGTCAAGGCACGGGAAAATACAATGAGATGGCCTAAGTCTATTCTTTACTTTGGCATGAAATAGACTTCTTTTTAATGCCATTAACGAACTGGTTTGGGTTTATTTTATTCAACATTTGGAACAAAATAAATATTTGAATGCGTAAGCAGGAATTTATTTGGCCGGGCAACAGATGACGTGGCGAATAAAATTCATCTCAGGCACACCTCGTGACTCACGCAAACATGACTTTTGTGTTTCTCAAGTGACTGCTATTCTTAAGATTTTTTACTTTGTGGCGGTGTGCCTTTCTAGCCAAAGAACTGAAAGAGGTGGTCAAACATTTACCGCACACGGTTATAAACTGCTAAAGTTTCTTGTTATTCTTATGTTTGGCTTGTATGTCAAAAAAGTAAACCTTTTAAAGTAGTGTTAATTATGATCACTTGCTAACATTTTGTTTTCTTACACAGTATCCTCTCCCTGAGCTCGTCGTCATTCACCAGCAACAACAGAGCCTTAATGATGTGCTATCTCTTGAAAACTACATCAAACAAGTAAGAAACTTACTTTATATGGCACTAATTTGATTTTATATTCAATCATACTCCACTTGATGCAATACTTTATTATAAAACAAAGCTACAGAGAAACTCATAACTTACAAGGGATTTTTGTAAGTCAATACATTTCAAGGTACGATATGAACATTTTTTTGCAAAAATAAAACAACAATAACAATAAAACCCGTCGATTGTCATTTTGTGCAAGGTCTCTAACCTGTAAATTATTATTCCTGGTCGGTCCGCCGTGAAGATTGACTAAGTCGATCCAACTTCACTTGAACTGACTTCAGCTAAGCTTCCTTGACTTTTGCCATGAACGAAAAAAGTCAGCAAACATGTGTGTGAAACTGAGTTAAATGTCTAAAAAAAAGAATCAGATGAGCATAAAGCGAAAGTTTCTAACTTTTTCCACCAATAACTCAATAAGCAGCGTGATGACATTCCCAAAACAACATCATGCCACGCATTGAACATTTTCGGTCTTTCCTTTCATTAATGAAAATTTCGGTTAAGAGTGGAATATTTACCTCTAAAGACCACAGGCTAAAGTTTTTCAGAGCTTTTATACCGTGAAACATGATAAGAGTGCCGCATGAAATCTGTAAAAATCTTCACGTATCGTGGTTTTCTGTTTTCCAACGTGGACTCTGACTCTTACTTGCTATAAACCATTTCTAATGCTACACTCTCCGAACGGAGTGCTTAATTGTTTATAACTGTTTTGATTTGTCCTCAGGAGCTGAATGTGAGAAAAGTAACTGTGTCTTCGGATAAACACAAGTTTGGTGTGCAATTAAGGGCTGAGCCTAACAACCAGGCCTTAGGGCGAAGGCTGAAGGGTGCATTCAAACAAGTCTTGCAGGCAATCAGAGGTACCCGATATCAACAAATATAGCTTGTTTGCTCATGCTGAGGTAATTTTATAGTTCACTGATAGTTTTATGTAGTTCTCTGATTAAAAGTTTGCGAATTTTTACAGATCTTTCAGACAAGGAAGTACAAGTTTATCAGGAAAAGGGAGAGTTAATGGTAGCCGGTCATTTGCTCTCTGGAACAGATTTAAAGGTGAAAAAGTAATTTTCAGAGTAATTGTAAAAATGGTCGCTGGAATCAAGAGATCACCAGTGATTCGTTACTTGTTGAAATGTTTTTGGTCATTAAACCCTAGAAATAGATACAATCACACGCAATATTTATAAGGACTTTTTCACACTTTGCTAGGTCATGTACTCATTTGATCAGACTGATTCAACTCCGTCTGCGTATGAAGCACATTCGGATGGTGAGGTTAGTCTGAGCGCTTGTTTCCTTTATATCCTGGGCCGATGACATCATCATCCTGTTCAGAAGTATGTAGAATCACTATAGCAATTCAACTAGCGATTGAATTCCTGGAGGGCTTTATTCGGATTTTGCAAATAAAATGAAATTGTAAAATTGTCTGGACACAAATCCTGGCAGACCAAACAAAAGTTAAAGCTTTCTTGTTTATTGATTTCTTGTTCTTTAGGAGCTTTGTCATTTTTTTCTACTCAGAAACAACAATAATTCATATAAAACATTATGCTGACAAGAGAGGATAAATCTGAAAGTGTCCACTTTCGAATCATGTAATCACAAACTCCACTGCTATTTGTGAGAGACGTGTGACTGCTTTCTGAGCTCCCCTGCACAGTTTCTAAACAGGAAGGTGGCTAGTAACCAAGAGCGTCTGTAGGGAGGGCTTTGCACTTTGCCCAACTGAAATAGGTTGATTAATTTTTTTTAGGCAAAATTGAGAATTTTTTCTTACCATTGGAAATGTGAGATATTAGTTTTGCGAAACACCAAGTTCCCCCAAAAGCCAAAAGAAATCTGTGCTTTGCCTCTGTAAACAATAAACTATTCTGAGATTTGCATAGGATTCGTTTGATTAAATAGTGGGTTGTTGTCAATGAAGACCATGTAAAACGAATCCTTTCCAGCGCAGCTAACGTTTTAACCCCATCTGTGGTAATACCACCATTCAACCTAAAAAGAAAAATGTCCTGAAAGCTGGCTTCATCATTGCATTGCTATGGTTACACCCATACCAATCAAACCTGGTTTCAGTAGTATATTGGGGAGTACATCCATGAAGAATCCAAACAATCATCAGTGAAAGTGTTTTAGTATTGCTGTATTTTCCTTCCAAGGTGCTGATTCTGTTAGATGTCACTCCGGATGAATCGATGCTTTCTGAGGGTGTGGCACGAGAAGTTGTCAATCGTATTCAGAAACTACGAAAAAAGGTAACATAACATAAATAATCAGAAGCACGAGATTGATTTCCTGCTGTGTAAAACGAAAGATAGGTAACAAGATTTTATTACTGACAGCATTTGTATTGTATCAAGGGTATGACACGCAAGTAGTTTCCATCAGTGTTTCTGCCTGGCGCTAATATTTGCCTATGAAAATTCTCACTTTCAAGTCAAACATTAAGGTGGTTTATCAGTGATTTGAGACTTACACGAGACTGTGTAATAAACCATCATGTCGTTTGTGTTACAGCTGTGGCTACTACAGTAGAACCACGGTAATTCGAACTCGGATAACTCGAACAACCCCGCTAACTCAACCTAACTTCCATTTCCCTTGGATTTTTTTATTATTATTTTTATTTTGCCACACAAACAAAAAAATATATAATTATGAAGAAATAGAATACAAATCAATATACAAGATAATAATTAATATACAAGACTACAATATAATATAAGATTATTTAAGATGGAAACAAAATGGCGAGGGAACCTAATAAAAAACCACGGGGCTTGTAAGCTTAGGTTCCCTCACAAGAAAAAACAGATGACTGATTCAGGTACTGAAATAATGACAAGACTTATATTAATAGAAGACAGAGTTAATAGTTATCTATAATATATGCTTTAAGTTTTCTTTTGAAAGATGCCAGTGATGAAGAGCCCGAAATTTCAGGTGAAAGAGAATTAAAAAAATTAGGACTTGAAAGAATACGGAGAATTGTCGGATATTTGTTCTACATAATGGTAGACGAAAGAAGTTTGCATGCCTTGTGTTATAACGATGGATTTGATTGTTGATTACCGAATGGTTTGAGGTGTAGTGATCATTCTTGAAGTGACGTGTTTCCCTCACTCGACCACTCGCTCACTCCATTCTGATATTAAACCGCAATTAATTCATGCATTTAACGGTGAACGTGCTGACAGAAAGGTTCTTTAAAACGCCATTCAATGCCTGTCTAAACAAATTATTCTCCAACCTCGTTCCCAGGGTCTCTCTCTTTCAGGGAACTGAATTGAATTTTCACAAAACAAATCGAAAGAGGATCAGTTACACTTATCCTCTGGTGATAAAAGAGAATAGAATCCGCTCTACGAAGCCTCAGAGTATAGGCTATCAATGACCCATTCACGTAAGAAAACATTCAAAGACGCGTTTTAGTAAACACAACATTCATACACGTTTTTGTTTCGCGTCACATCGTCTCCGTGTCACGTCATCCGTTCTTCATCTTTTTGAGTCGTGCAGAAACGTGCATCTTTCTCTCAAATTTTATTCGCTGCTCAAAATAATGCTATACGTGCTGGCAGAAAAGTAAACATATTCACAAAACAAATTTACTTAACGCTAAAAAGGATCAAAGGTTACACTTAAATATTTTTGTGATGAAATAGAATTCGCGTTACGAAGCCTGAGGGCACGAACCATCATGACGCAATTCCCATGGAAAAATAAAACATTCACAGGGAAATAAAGTGAGATTGTGTTACATTATTAAACGCTTATTTAAAGAAAAAAACTATCAATGAATCTATCAATGACCCATTCACGCAAGAAAAAAATTAAAGGCAAATTAAGTGAGATTGTGACATTACTGAAAGCAGCTATGAACTACATATAGTTACGCTTAAATTGTTATAAAAAATTATTACGCTCGCCATGCGACGTGTTTTAGTTAACACCACATCAACGGCACGTTTTTGTTTCGCGTCACGTCACCTCGTGTCACTCCCTTTTTCATCTTTTTGAGTGCGAAGAGCTCGGGCGTATCTTTTCTCTCAAATTTTATCCGCTGCTCAAAAATAACGCTATACGTGTTGACAGAAAAGTAAACATATTCACAAAACAAATTCACTTAATGCTTAAAAGGATCAAAGATAATACACTAACCGGTAAATATTTTGGTTGTGAAAACTGAATAATAGCGCTACGACGCCTGAGAGCACGAGTCATCAATGACGCAACTCACGTGGAAAAATAAAGCAAAGTGAGATTGCTTTACTTTATAGGACACTTATTTAGAATAAAATGCGGAGGTCGGCACTTCATTCATCGAATTACCATGAGATTGCTCGAAGAGCCTTTGATTTTGAATATATTCTCACATTTTTGAGGGAGAATAGCGTTCTTAAACGAGGACATAAACTGACCCAAGTGCATTACACTCCTTCTTATAAAAGCGTGAACACTAAAAAATATGTCTGGAATGTTTGTGTTTAGCCAATCACAAGCGAGAACTTCAGACCGCAGAAACCACAAACAATAAATGAGTTTCTATCGGTCACGGAGCAACTCAAGTTCATATTTTGTTTCAGGATACACGCTCTGTCTTTTTCAGGAATTTAAAGAACTGCTATTCTTTCGTATCGAGGGCCACATCCAGAACATGGTTTCAGGGATTTTTGAAAGAAAAAAAAAAAGGACAGTTTCTCTAGCGACGTTATACGACATGGTTCAGCGCATGCAGTATGTTGTAGACACGTCTAGACATAAGATGTAAACACGATAAACCGAATATAAAATACAAAATTGTGGAGTTTTCGTTACTGATTGTAAATCTTTTCGTTAGAACAAGGGATTCGATTTATTTTGGCAAACGATTTCAACCTTTAAACAATAAGAGGTTCCGTGATCGTAAGACTGCAAACTGCAAAGGCTCCAGACGAAAATTGTTGAAAATGTTGGTATGATTGGTGCAAAGTAAACACCTCAATCGCTCAATCGTTTGATTTTCGCTTTTCCTTCCCGCTATCGTTTCGCTGTTATCGAAGAAACGAACCCTCCTTCTATCAGTGTATCAAATACGAATTGCAGATACGAATTCGTTACAATTTTTGAAAATTGCCGGCAACTGGGGCAAATCGTAGCGTCGGGCGCATCGGTTTTTCATTTTTTTTTATAAAAAAAAACACTCAATCATATTCTTCAGTAGGGCATTGAATGTTCTCAAAAAGGAAGGAATTACAGTTAGTGTTTACTTGTAAATTGGAGCGAAACGAGAACCGAATATCGTTCCGTGACCGATGGAAACCCATTCGTTGTTTGTGGTTTCTGCGGTCTGAAGTTCTCGCATGTGATTGGTTAAAACACAAAGAACATTCCAGACATATTTTAAGTGTTCACGCTTTAATAAGAAGCGGTGTAAATGAATATCTTGAAATTTAATTGACCTCACTTTTCAGTCATTTTTACTTGGTTAACTCCTCCAACTTGGATAACTCGAACAACCCCGCTAACTCGAACTAAATTTTGTTTCCCTTAATCAAATTTTGGGTCAAAAACTCGGATGACGTGACACGAGTGCTGGGCGGATATCTTGTTTTTCTAATGGGCTGAATTGTTTACTTAAACACATCACATGGTAGCTTTACTGCAAGTATCTCATACCTTCTATCAGTAATGTCACGAACTCACTTCATTTGACTCTGTCGTCGAAGGCCTCTTTTTTTTCATTGGAGTTGCGTGAATGACTCATTGATAGTTCGCGCTCTTTGACTTTTGTAGCACGAATTCTATTTTTTCACCACAAGAATAAAGCGTAAACTTTGATGTGATTTTGAAGTCAAATTATTTTTTTTTTTTTGAATTTGCTTGTGATTGACATGTGCTGAATTGCGTTTTAAAGGACCTTTAAAACCTTCAGCACGATTACCGTTTAATGCATAAATTAATTGTTTAATATCAAAATGGAGTGAGTGAGTGAGTGAAGTCGAGAGTATTTTTTACCATGACGTAATAAGAGGAACATTACCGTAAGCTTACAAAGGCTGCCTACCCAGAATACCATTAGGTCATATTGCTCATGGTTTATGCTTTTCACATGGTCAACATTTCTTTTATTAGGTGTATAACACAGCTTGAGCTGTCTGCCGAATATATTGATGATTGTTTTGTCAACTCGTATTTTGGTTCAGTAAAATCAATAAGCTGGAGTTGTTAAAATATCTTTCAAAGCTCAGCTGACAGCTTTTATCTCAACAGGCACAGCTACAACCTAATGATGACATCACTATTGTATTTGAAGTCACACAAGGTGCACAAGATGCCGTTAACGCTTTGAATGACGTCATAAGCGTACACAAAGGATACATCGAAGATAGTGTCAAACAGCCTGTCGTGCCCAGCTCCCACTCGCCTAAACTTCCTTTGATAATCAGCGAGAAAACAGAGGTATTGTAACTTTTTTGTTGAGTGTGAAGCAAAAGGGGGTGCACGGATGACTTAACCTTCACTGTTGGAAGAACACTTGTAGCTCCTTCACCTTCAAATTTTGAATCAAACTCTTTATGTTTTATTGTGTTGGATTACTGAAATGCTAGATATCTTGGTGAACATTTATAAAATTCTTTTGTCAATTGTAGGTGAAAGGTAGCATGCTTGATCTGAAGCTGTTACGAGGCCACCAGACACAAGACAATGACGACATAACATCAGGAGAACCAGCGTGTAGGTTTGTCAATGTACAGCTGTGCGGAGTGGCCCAGACTCTCAAGGGAACTGTTCTGCTAGAGAATCCCCGCGGGACTTCAATTATTACACTTGATCAGCTTGTGCGACAGGTACCCCGTGTTCCGTTCTGAAGTTAATTATTCATAACTATTTTCTATAATTACGTCTAGGATTGATGCGAAAAATGTACCGTTAAAATAATTAAATTGTCCATGTTCGTTTATCAAATGAAATCAGATTAGTTTTTTATTGTTAACAAAGCCTGTTGATAAATATATGTAATACAATTGCTGCTAATAAAAACGTACAGGCATGTTTTACAGTTCCGAGTTTGAAAGACATTTCTGATTTGGCATTAGTGACACTGGTTGTCAAGAGTAAATATTGTCACAGTCAATAAGAGATAAGAGATCTTCAGTACCAGCTGCGAGTCGGCTGATATTGATTATTCTGGGTATCACAACATCCATGCAAGACATGAAGAAAATCCGAATGTAATAATTGCTTTATTTTACATTGAAATCAACTCAGTCTGCAAATTTCTATGGAAACTTTGTTCGTTGGTTTAAAAACAATTGGTCTTTGCCAAGTTGTTTTAATCCAGTGTTGGTGTGTACGTCATCGCTGCTTATTTACTTAGTTTGTATCTTTTTCTGTGTGTTTGAAACAGGTAGCCATAATGTTTAATGAACAGGAGAGTGTTTTAAAACTGTCTGTGTCAGCAGCGTGTGACTCAGGTGAGCCCAACATACACAGCTTTCTTTATTAACGATGTAGGATCACGTCAAAGCCTTTAGCTTACGCGATGAGACTGAAGTAATTTTTTTATTACCTCAAAAACATTTAAATATTCAGTAACTTCCTACAATACAATCAAGATTAAAGTGACAATGTTTTACACTGCAAACATTCCTATGTTTACTTACAGATTTGTAACATGATAACATTGCTTCCAATAACACATTGAAATGAGAAATTACTTTAATTACAATGTAAACTATATAACTAGCAAAAACGAAAAACAGTATGGGTAGAACCAGAGAGCTATTTCATGCGCTGATTTGTAATAACTGACAAACCCAAGATGTATTTGTCGTTTTTTTCTTTCTTGCAGTTCTTACCAACCAAGACTTGTCCAGATTACACGGTTCTCAATTGTACGCTTTCGTTAAAAGCTAACCTCCACATGAACGCCTGTTGATCCTGCGGTTCCTTATTAACCCTTGTACCCCAAAGTGTGTGTTTGTCGCCACAGCGAGTACACTTGACATCACTTGAGCACAGACTATCGGATTTATCACACTATGAAGTTTTGCCCTTTAACATATGAATTCGATGTGGGCGCCTCATTTTAGCTTACGCGCTACATAGTTTCCTGTGAAGCTCCACGAGTGTCTAAAATACATTTGAATTTTTATTGCTTTCGTATCGAGTCGTGTTAGTTGGCCTATTTGTTCTGTGCTCGCCCAGTTCACTCGAGTATTTTTCTGGTATTTGTAGAACAGACTCTTTTCTGTAGGTAGTTTTATGCGGGGAGTTAATCATGTCTCCTTGGGTTTTGGTCCCTGGGCCACAATCAAGCGGTTTGATCAATCTTCTTTCTGTCAGCGGGGCAGTAGATATTAATACAGTGGAATCCCGATATAACGATCCTCGATATAACGATATTCCCGGTATAACGATGAATATTCTGTGTTCCAGCAAAAGTGCAGTAAAATGTATGGGACAGAACCCCGATATAACGATCCTCGATATAACGATATTCCCGATATAACGATGAATATTCTATGTCCCAGCAAAAGTTACAGTAAAATGTATGGAAGGGAACCCCGATATAACGATCTTCGATATAACGATATTCCCGATATAACGATGAGAATTTTAGCGGACCGAACGTAAAATCCTCCCGATATAACGATATTATCAGTACACCGTCACATTTTATTTGCAAAACATCGAATTTAATGCAATAACATTACGGTAATCGAGTCATCTCTAACGTTTCTAAAAACAGCTTTGTACGATGAAATACGAAAAATGATACTGTGTTCTAAGCCTTCTTATCAAAATTATTCTCTTTATCCTCCTCTAATATGCAGTAAAAAGTACTTGTTAGGTTTACCCCAATATAACGATATTTTCGGTTATTTAACGGCCATATCGTTATATCGGGAGTTTCCATGTAACGATTCTTCGATATAACGATAATATTTTACTGCTCCCTTGGCATATCGTTATATCGGGGTTACACTGTAATGAATTTGCGAATACCATGAGCCTATTTGTTTTGAAGTTGATTAAATATTTACTCAGAACCACATTTATTTACGAAGACTTATTTAAAGTTCAGGGTAACTTACAATACAATGCAATGCAGTGCAATACTTGGCTTGACACTAGATGCTAAGTTATTTTCAAGTAAGCACTTGACTTAAGTGCACTTGAAAATCTCAAGTCAAACTTGACAAAACTTGGCTTCACACTTGATGACAAAGTATATTACTTGAGGTACAAGCTGTCAGTCATCTTTAGAATCGTGGCAACGCTGTACGTCGCTTTCATTTGGCTTCCATTTCCTATTGGTCAAGTGGATTCTTAAGTGTGGTGTAGACCATACTTGGCGGCATACTTTGGCTTCTTTAAACTATGAAAGTTCCAATGATCACCAAGTAAAATTCAAGTACCATTAAAGTACGTTTTACCCCTTCACACTTACGAGCTCTAGTGTGAAGCCAAGTAATAACTTTATTGAATCTCTCTAAAAAGGGCTTTTCGGAAACGAAAACAATTTGGGTGTTGTACTCGACAGCGTACTACTGGACGTGATGTGTTTTGGATAGGGAATATAACTTATATTGTTTATCATGTTGGTTAACAAAGATTAGCTTCGCCAAATGAGCACTGGATTTCACTTTGTTGCTTAAACTTACAAGAGGTCCGGAAGTCCGAAATGTTTTGTTATTTTATTTTAGTTGGAAATAGGTCCTTTGAATTCGCAGTAAACAAATTAAAAATAATTGTTTGTGATTGCTTCCTGTCATATTCCCGACAGTGGCTTCTCACACACGATATCGGGAGCGAGATTATGAAAACTAAATGGAAGAGTTCCGTACGTCGTTACTTACAATCCAGCTTTTACCAAACATTCAAAAAATACTTCGCATAGATTTCCTTTGGTTTTTGTAGTAATATGTGTTTAAAGAATTCTCTCTTTGTGACGACAATCCTATGGATTAGTTTATGTTGAAATTCTATTTATTTCGTTTCTTTGGAGACTGAATTCTGAAAACTTCTGTTCAAATATCTCTGCCCATTGACAGATCTTTATTCCCCTGAACAGTGTGAAGTAGCTGTTGTATTTGAGCCAAATTTAAGCGATAGTAGTCCCTTGCCGTTAAATTTTCCAGGTCTATTTGAGTTCGTTTTCAGTTGACACGATACCAGAATGAGATGTCATTCGAGAACGAAAATTTCATTCCGAAATGAAAACCGGAATTAGTTGAATGATTAGATATTTTCAGAGCGACATTATCTTCATGGTCTGCCTCCTTGGAATTGTGCGGGAACGAAATTTCGTCACGGTATCATGTTAACAGATCCAGAGAAATATATGGGGATGGAATGAACTCGTTCCCGAATGAAAGTCATCCCGGTATCATCCCCTTTCTAAAATAAAAGACAAAACGCCCCATTGATGTAGAAAAGGCATACAAAAGCTGACCGAATAACCACGCTTCCATCGCCATATTGGAGATCTTGCAAGCACATGGCAGTGTGATCTGAGTGTGTATACCGGCTGCTTTTGGGACTGTGATTAATGCCAAAGCCGGCTTTTAAGAACTAGAAGTGCTGAGTAGGCTTAACGCGACATACAAAGCTATATATAACTAAGGATATGGGCGTGTACAGGGTGGGGAAAATTGGCCCTAAACGTTTTGAGCAGTGCCACCAACAGTTTTTCAGTTGCCTTTTGTGGGTTTGAAGCCCGTAATTTGGGCCCGAAAACAACTCCGTTTCTTGCTCACGAAATGAAGGCAAATGAAAATAGAGCTTGATCACAGGTTACAATAAAGAGTCTTTAATTAGGAACATATAGTCTCACTCTTCTTAATCGTGTTGATTTGTGGTCCATTATTTCTCCTTCGTTGGACATTTTCGGGCTTTGTGATTTTGACTTTCCACGTGTCGATATGTAGAGATTCGACATGGTGATTTCTGTGAAAGTACAACTGTTTTCTCTATTATTATTGTTAACCTTTTTCAGTCACTGAGCAATATATCATTGCTTTTCATGAGTCTCGATTAAAACAATTTCCGCTTTTAAATTTGGCTTCATATTCATCTCAGTCACAAAACAAGACAATTTCCATTAGTTTGACTTGAAGCACGAATCATTCCAGTGTTTCGTCATCGCTCATCTCCCAAACCTAAAAGAAAGAAAACGTTTGATAAAAATCTATTTCTGCTATAGGGTGCGGGAAAGCATGTTGAGTAGACCGAGCGTTTTACGGGAAATTTTTACTTTTCACGCAGGACTTAGTGTCCTGTGGAATCCGTCTCCATAAAGGGATATGTACACAACCCTAGCCTGACTCCCAGACGGTCGACGCACAGGCGGCCCCACGCACTTGCTAGCGACCTGGACCATTTGAGAATCAGGCAAATATGAAAACAATAATTTTTAACACTAACCTCACTAACTCTTGTGTCCTGCAAAAGCTGTGTAAGACCTGTTAGGTCTTCTAAGTAGCTCGGGACATTAAAAACCTTCATGAGAAACGAAAATCCTTCTTCTTGATAGCTTGACAACACCTAAAACAATAATTGATAGAACGTTACTTTTCTTACATTGGTCCGCTCAAATTTGCTTTAGAGAAATCATATTTAGAAACAGTTGGGTGTCGTCAGGGACAGTTTTATTAGTGTGCAAGATCTTTGTTATTTGTGTGAAATATATATCAATCTTGAAAGTCCATTGGCCCATGCGTGTGTCTAATGATGAAATTCGGAGAAGAGCAGGAACGAAAAGATCAGTTCACAAGTACGACGAAGACGATGGAAGTGGATAGGTCATGTTCTGCGTATGGCACCAAACCGAAACCCACACGTGGCATTATCCTGGGCACCAAGGGGAAAAGAAGCAGAGGACGGCCAAGGGAAACATGGCGGAGAACGGTGGAGAAGGAACGCACTGAGCTGGGACTAACATCGTGGGCGCAGCAGCAGCTGTGGCCAAGAAAGGGACAGATGGCGAGCATTGATGTCCGGCCCATCCCCCACCAGGGGGCAAGGAACTAAGAGACTAAGATATATCAATGCCGAAAAGGTTCTGTCTGATTGCATAAATAAACTAGCGATTTACTGATCTGTTAAGCTAAAACATGAAGGGATGATCATGAAATTTTCGCTATATTTTTCGGTTTTACTGTGCATTAGTCCTTTCTTATTATCCATGTGTACTTAGTGTTATAAACTACAACACGACTCTTTCTCTCTTGCGTTACAATTGCAATTCAATATACCGGTATGTATACTTCTCTGAAAACGTCATTTACTGATCTGTCTCACTTCCTCCAAACCTATATACTGTGTGAAACTTCACAAGCTTTAAACATCTTTAAGTCTTTGAAAAAAAAACCCTCTCCAAGTTTTGTTCGATTGCCGAACTCGATCGAACCTAATTGATCGATTATGTTCGATGACCGAACAGTTCGAGTAGTTAGGTCGGGTAGTTTGATATTGATGAGGCTTGGTCCCACATGGGATCAGGCAATCTACAGCTAACACCCCAGCATTACATTATTGATGAGGCTTGGTCCCACATGGGATCAGGCAATCTACAGCTAACACCCCAGCATTACATTATTGATAAGGCTTGGTCCCACGTGGGATCAGGCAATCTACAGCTAACACCCCAGCATAACATTATTGATAAGGCTTGGTCCCACATGGGATCAGGCAATCTACAGCTAACACCCCAGCATTACATTATTAATGAGCCTTGGTCCCACATGGGATCAGGCAATCTACAGCTAACACCCCAGCATTACATTATTGATGAGGCTTGGTCCCACATGGGATCAGGCAATCTACAGCTAACACCCCAGCATTACATTATTGATGAGGCTTGGTCCCACATGGGATCAGGCAATCTACAGCTAACAGCCCAGCATTACATTATTGATAAGGCTTGGTCCCACATGGGATCAGGCAATCTACAGCTAACACCCCAGCATTACATTATTGATAAGGCTTGGTCCCACATGGGATCAGGCAATCTACAGCTAACACCCCAGCATTACATTATTGATGAGGCTTGGTCCCACATGGGATCAGGCAATCTACAGCTAACACCCCAGCATTACATTATTGATGAGCCTTGGTCCCACATGGGATCAGGCAATCTACAAAGTCTTGCTAACACCCCAGCATTACATTATTGATGAGCCTTGGTCCCACATGGGATCAGGCAATCTACAAAGTCTTGCTAGCACCCCGGAATTACATTATTGATGAGGCTTGGTCCCACATGGGATCAGGCAATCTACAAAGTCTTGCTAACACCCCAGCATTCCAGCCGCGCTTACCTGTGAAGAACAGGCAATACATTTGTCAAAGGCCAGACTGGCAGGAAGAACTAAATGGTATCTTGAAAGAAATCCTCGAATCTGAAAAACAAACAAACAAAAACGAATAAACCAATGAGAGAACAAAACCGATTTTGTTGAACTTATAAACTAGAGTTTAATTATAACGATCTTTAAACTAACAACAATTAAAGTACAAGTGGCCCTGGTGATCCCCTGACCTGACAAACTAATAGTGCTTCGTGTAACAGTTTTTACATCTTACAAACTTCGACGTCGAAAAATATTTGGTTTGTCCAAAACTTAGACGTCTAAATTTGCCCTATTCTTCCTACGACAATTAATAACTATAGTTGTTGCACTAATTAAAATAGCTTGCAAGTCGAGTTTCCTTTGGTCTTTGGCTATAACTAACAAGTAAATTGCAAATCATAAAATACGAACTGGACAAGAATTGCTGACAGTAACGTGAACAGAGTTCATTGAACAGAGTCGAATGCTTCTGTACATCAACTGAAAAGTTGAAGACAATTGACGTATCAAGTGTCAGATAGAGTGTAGTGTCAGTTTGAACTGAAATACAATAATGAAAAATAGAAACCTAAATTAACTTACAGAAATAAGCACGCGAATATAAAACAGCTAAGCGAATAATACAAACGATAATACGCAATAACATAAATTAACATGGAATCATACTAATGTGCACTTACTCAAATTACATGGAACAGTGAAAACGATAAAACTATGATAACAATGCTTGAACAGTAAAATAAAATCAATAAAATCTGTATTTGAAGATACGAATCCTATCCAAGCAATAATAACATAGCGTTTCAATCGACCGCACTAAACTAACGATAGCTAACAAATGAACTAAAATGAAACGAATAATACTTAACGGAATAACAAAGGCTTTAAAAAAAAAACAAGAAAAAACTACAGTACTGTACTCACTTTGGTTTGCACACAACAAAGTTGTCTTGAAAAGTAGAAGACTGATACCGGCATAGATAGAAAAATGTATGTGCCCAAAAACCTAGCAATTGGTTGCATTTTCTTAATGGACGCGGCAGCTATGGTCTGGTCAATCACAGCGCATGATGAGTGTATCCTGAGTTGAAAAAGAACAATTACTTGATAATGATTGGCTAACCTGATGAGGTACAAGACCAAGATGACACTCAAGATCCGCTGTTAGGTGGGCATCTTTAGCACTGGTATCAGCTGCAGCTTCAATGCTGTCAAAACCAAACTAACTGCATTAGAATGGTGGCGTCTATCGGCTGAGCCAATAAGTCAGTAGAAAAACCCAGGAGGATTACTGTTTTACTTAAAGTCCAGTATCTCAGACTCCATATAAGTTACTTGAACGAACCTTTCAAAACAAGAGGGCAGCGATTTCTCTCGTACAGTGCGGGGCATTTATTAAAATTCCAGGTGTTCCCGTTAGTTGACAAGACCATGTTTGAACCAACATTATTTGTGTACAATTTTATTTCTTGTACACTGAATCTGAATGCTTTTTAAGGGAAGGTGTGCGTACACACATTGTATTCTGGGTTGCAGGATTCTTTGGGGGCGCTAATTCGAGGAGGGGTGCCTTATAAAAATAACCGGTATGCAATGCATACTAAGGCGAGGACGTTCCAGTAAAGCAAGACAGTATGTTAAAAATTCCAGACAAAGAACTGAGAAGAGACCTTTTGGGCTTCGTTTTTTGTTGTCCTATTTCAGACTGTGACATCACTCTTGAGAATCACTCCTTTCAAATTCAGAAAAGTTCTCTTGATATTCAGATAGTTAAAAACAAGTTCTCTGGGGAGCATCATGTGATTTTGAAATGGGCAATTTACACTGACAAAGCCAAAAATGTCTATTGAGTGAAAATGCGAGTCCAAAAGATGTGATTTAGAGCAAGGAGCCCGAATGTGTGACCACTTTTAATTAATTCACATTCTTTCGTGCAAGGACAATTGTTAATATATTAAAAGTGGTCACCCTTTTGGGCTCCTCACTGTAAGTCGAAAGTTGAGACACTGCGAAATTTGCTATAAAAGGGGGGAAATGGGTTTGTCAGGTAAATAAAATTTTAAAATACGTGCAGTACTTTGTTTCCGGTGGTGTTTTTAGTTGTGCATTCCAAGGAAAGGTTAGTTTCTAACCAATGTTACTGTAATTATTAAAGGCAAATTGTAAGCTGCTTTGATCACAAAATTGGCACGATTTAATTCATACACCTGTAATAAGATGTCTTTTATCACGACTTTTCACAATGGAAGGCAACATATTTTGTGACTTTACTAGACAGCGAGGAAACTTCCACAACTTTGGCAGGAATAAAATGTCTTGAAATAATGTATCTAGATTGCCTCTTGTTTATATGTGGCTTAAAGTTGTCTGCACTGACTGTACAATCTGTAATGTAAATTTTGTGCAGTAAGTCCAAAAACTTAATATCACTTAGAGGTAAAACACGCAGTGCAAGGAAGTACAAGTTTCCAGGAAGTAAAGTTGATATAGCATCTTGATTTACTCTTGTTAAATTTAAATGGGGCTGAAAGTTGTTTGCACTTTCTGTACAATTTGTGATACAAGTAAGTCCAATAAGTCCAACATCTTGATACAGTAAGTAGAGTTGATACAGTGGTTTGCCAGTGATGAATTTAAATTGAAGGATCTTTCAGTAGCAAATCCAGAAATGCTTTACACAGTTTATTTTTTTACTTAGGTGTTATTGCTACATGGTTTTCGCTGTGTTTTGTTTAAATATATCTGCCATTAATAGTGAGGATTGGGCTTTCTATATATTGCATAGAGGCATAATAGAGGCCAATAACCAGTTCCAGTCAAAGCAGTTCCAATGCAATAGCCACATTCACACATTCATGCTGCTTTCTGACAAAGTGCAGATTAAACATATTGAAGCAATTAGGACAAAACACAGATGTCAGTGGATTCTTTGAAAACTGTATTTTGGATGTTTTCTGTTGTTTTTTTAATTCTGTTCTGTAAACATAATAAAAGAAAGAATCAATTGTTAAAAACTTTATAATTGTTTTACACATATTTGTTTAGACACTAAGACTGATTAACTACAACAATTTATTGCAACATAAGTAGTTACTTAATTTTTTCTTTTTTCTGAAACACATCTTTCTACATGTACACTATGCTTCTTAAATCATTTACTAGTTATTATGGCCTACACAAATGTATATACTCTTTTTTGGTTGCTATTAAACCACCAAGCTTTAAGGTCACTTTAGTGTGTCTTGAGAACACCAGTTTGGACTCTTGATTTATTTAGATTTGTATAAATGTGATCAATTGTAGTTCTGTAATCAGTGGTAAAGCCTGAAATAAGTTTGTTTGTATCCATATTTTACAATCACTTGTTTATATTTACTGCTGCTTTGCACACCATTATTAAAATCAATGTTGAAATCTGACCTAGTAGTATACGAAAACGTTCTGTTGACAGAAGGGATCGCGAATGAAGCTCTCTCAATGCTTAGTAATCCATAAATTCCAGCAAATTTAATATAACAACATCTAGCATATATTTAGCCTTTTAAAATCGTTATTTCGATTCCATAAATACTATGTCCATTATGTTATTCAATAAAGTACATGTACTGACAAGCAAACTGATATAAATATTTGATAGCTCACCTCAGCAGTTGTGGCAATATATTCTTCTGCACTTCTCCTCTTCAGTTAAAGCTCAGGTAACAATGTCGCCAGTAGTTCAGATCACAAATATATCAATCCTGATGTTTAATTAGCCGTGCTTATATTGCTTTCAATGCTTTATATCCAGTTCAACTTCATTCTTGAAAGGCAAAGGTCTGCCGAAACAGCACTCACCAGCTGCCTCCCATGCCAGCTCGTAAACCACAATTTAGTTCGGTGTGTCGATAAGGTTTTTGTATACTATGAAATCTCAATATGTTTGTAAGTGAGCGCAAAAATATATCAGCTACTAATCTCACTTCGAGTCAAGGCTTCTGGCTGCGAAAAAGTCTCGAATAACAAAGATGGCGGAGGAAAACAAATCTCAAGCCATATTCTTAGTTACCAATCCCCCTCGGTTCGAATCATCACATCGCCCATCGCCCATCGCCCATCGCCCGTTGTAAACCCAAACCGATTTATCGCTTCATAACATAAGGCTCGAGACTAACGTCCTCGCCTAAAAAGGATGTCAAGAATTCAAGATAAATACCACTTACGTGAACCAGTAAGTGAAAACTGAAGAAATTTCTATGCCTGTATTATAAACGTTAGAGTTCTGAACGATTGAGATTATATAAAGTCAAGATACTTGGCAAAAGGTTTTGCTGATCTCATTTGAGGGAGTGTTGGGAAACACCAACTTCCATACATAAAAGCTTGTTTGAAAATTCCCAAGTAAATGTGATTGCCCAGTAGGTCTGTAAAATCGGTATCAGCTACTTAAACAGGGGTTAAGCAAACAAGGAATAGGTAGATGGAAGCATGATTTTACTTAGTGATAAATGGAAAAAATTTCCGTGTGCTGCATGGCACTTGTAAAAGTTACAAAGTTAAAACAAAATTCTCACTTATTGAGTGGTAAGTGCCATAAAAACGTATAAAGTTCCAGGCGTTTCGGGCTCTGCCCTTCATCAGTTGAAAAAGTCTAGATATCGGGTTATAACACTCGCTTGCACAACAAAGCCAAATTGGAGTTCATAGGTGCGCGTGCGAGAAGAGCGTGCGACAACCTAAAGGTATCTGAAATCCATTGTCATCAAAGATGCATTCACCTGTCACCCATCTGGCTTGGCATATGCCATCTCTTGCCGCCATTGTTCCACCGTCTACATCGGCGAAACAGGCCGTACACAAAGGGAACGCTTCGGTGAGCATCTCCGCGGCATTGAGAAGAACCTGCTGGGATTTCCTGTCGCTGAGCATTTTAACGCAAATGGCCACACTCTGCATGACGCACAAGTCCGAGGGATCATGCTCTGTGGCGGAAATATACAACGCAAACGCCAGGAAATGCGCTTTATTTTCAAACTAGGCACCAGTCAGCCGCACGGTCTGAATTCAGATTTCAAAATACCTTTAGGTTGTTGCGCACTCTTCTCGTGCGCGCACCTTTGAACATTTTAACTTTGTGATTTTACTGGGGTAATAGTTGCTGTTGTACACTTTAAATCACTTGTTTTGTTTATTTTGGGTCTTTCTGCATTAGCAGACAAAATCGGAATCGTCCGTGACAAAACTTAAGGACAAAATTTGTTGTGAAAATATTTGTCGTTTTATCGGCACTAAAAGTACTGATGCTTTAGAAACCTATGAAACTGACAGCACTTGTGAGTCCTTTCTTGGCTTTCTTCCCACAAATCAAAGCAAAAACCTAACTTGTTATGTTCCTCGTTTGTTTGTTGTTTGCGAGGATTGTAGCAATTTAGTATACTTTATTGAGAACATGAATGAGTCCGCTCAAGAGAGGATAATGCTCTCTTGGTCCGCTTGAAGGTCAAGCCGCCTTCGAGCACGTCATCGGTGAAGAAGCTTTTCCAGCGTTGCGCGGCTTTAGTTCTCAAGAAACTGGCTCATCATTGATTCGAATTACGCGAAAAGTTGAAGTTCCAAATTCAGTTTTACAACGCCCAGCATACGGAATCGCTAATGGTTGCACGACAGATGACTGACAAGACAAACGTCACTTTTTTGTTTACTGACTTTGTCGATGTTGTCCTGTTCTTACCAAGGACAAATTACACAATACCTTGCGCTTTTGATCTAGTTGCGGACCTGTCCACAATGCCTCACTTTGCAGGAAAAGTGAAAGAAGGCCGATTAGGGTTGCTACCTTGGTCAGTCAATTCAGATGACCTCCCTGTGGCAGAAATCACACGTTATTACGTTTGCACCTCTTCAGACTTACCCTAAAGGATGTTGAGTGAGAGAAACCAGAAGTTCTACAGACAAGGCACTGGCTATGTATGACATACCAGGTCTGGAAACTGTGCACTGCTGGTCCAAGGTGCGGTCACGGGTAGACTGCAAGTAACACACAAAGTTACAAAATGAAAGTGAATTGTTATGTCAAATTTAAGTGCTAAAATGGGGTTTGGGAACCTGATGAGTTAAGATCAATAATTTATGGTTTGTAAGTTGCCAAATGTGGAAATTTTTCAAAATTTTGCATGTCAAATCGTGACTCTCTTGAAGTATGTGACAAAGGGTTGACTGGCCCACAAAACGTCCACTACCGCTGTTTGCAAAATGAGACTTTTACAAAATTTGTGCCCTAACAACTAAAAGATTTGGAAAGTGGATATTAACTGAAAATTTTGTTGAAATAGAGGCTGGTTCTCAAGCATGTACTATTTTCCATTTAAACCTTAAAGGATTTGCTTTTGTGTTCCATTTTTATGTTGTAGCATCAATTCTTTTATTCATGGCTTTTAATATTCAATTTCGAATTTACACGATGATACTATTAAAAGTTTTGTTAACGAGAGAGATGTCGATAAAGATGATAGAGATTACTGAAAATACTGGAACCAGTACCGCGATCGGTAGAAGACATTTAAAGAAGCTTAAAGAAGGTTTTTTAAACCGATCTGTTTTTTCTTGTCTAAATTTTCGGTGACATCTGTTCACCTTCATCAGAGTAAGTGAAAGTTTGTTGGTGCTCACGCTACCAGGATACCCCGATTTGCTCTAAGATCATGCAGGACTCGATCTTGTTCATTGGTTCTCAGTTCAGGGTGTGATGGTAGCAAGTTGGCCCTGTGCAGGAGTGTGTTTTGACCACGGCCTCTTTGTGCTGCATTGCGTTGTGAGAGGCGAAATCGAGATATTTGTTCGTGTGAGTTTCTTTCCTGAAGAGGTCGATGTCTATAGAGCCATCGCTCAACACTGTGATTTGCATGTCCAAGAAGGAGATACGCCGACCCTTGTCCGTTTGCCTTGCGCACTCTATTGTAAACTGGATGTTGCTGTCAATAGAGTTGAGATGTTGGTGGAAAACTTGCACGTCTGTTTTCTTTAAACATACGTTCGAGTCATCGACATACCTCCGCCACCAGCTAGGTGTAACTGGGGAGGTGGACAAGGCTCGTTCGCAATCCCTGAGCTGACCGGTGACCCCATAACGCAACCAAACACTTGATGGTAATGCTTTCCGCATAAGTGAAATAACTGTTGTTCAGCGCGATCTCCAAAAGGTCAATGACTTGCTCCACGGTGAGGTTGGTTGTTTCTTTCCACTCATCGGACTGTTCGAGTTTCGTTTTCGATCGCCAACTTAACCGGGTTGGACGTGAAAAGAGATACGACGTCAAAGGATACAGTTCCTCATCGTCTGCAACTCTTTGGTTAAGGACGAATTCTGAAAACTCAGTCGAGTTGCGCACGGTATAGTGGTTTCCTTTCTGCAAGGTCTTGAGTACTCTAGCCAAGTATTTGGATACTTCGTATGTTGACGAACCAATGCAGCTGTTTACTGGCCTTAGGGGAATGCGATCCACGTCCGCTGAAACTGTGTAATGATCGTCACGTGGTCAAAGCTCCACCTTATGAACTTTTGGAAGCCCATAAAAAGATGCAGGATTTGGATCGGGAACCTGGAGCCGTCTGTACTCATTCTCAGAAAGGTTACCGAACTGCTCAAGGTCTTGCAGCTTCCTCTGTAGATCTCTTGCAGTTTTTGCAGTCTGGTTCCGTCTTTTGCTCGCCGTGGCCGTCTTTTGTTGGCCGTGTACTCAAGAAATTCGGCGTTCGGGCGGCATTCAAGCCTGTAAGAACATAAGGCCACGTGTTCAGAAAGCCGAAGGATAGACCAGCGGTTAACGGAATAGCAGGAATTGTTTACAAAGTGAAGTGCCACGACTGCTCTTTTACGTACATCGGGGAAAGCAAGCGCTCGTGGTTCTCGCGCGGAGCCGAACATGATCCAGGCCGCGCGAGCAACAGCGAATCAGCAATTAAACAGCATGCCGAGTCAACGGAACATAACATCCATCCGAAGGACGCCCAGATCCTCGAGCGCAGTGTAAGCAATTACAGCAAGAGGCTTTTCTTGGAGTCGTGGCACTCCACTTTGGACAGCGACGCTATCAACGAACGCAAAGCTTTTCCTCGCGCTTATGTGCAATTAATTCAAAATTAAAATGTTGCACTAACGCACGGATTGGTAGCGCGAGCACCAACAAACTTTCACTTACTCTGATGAAGGTGAAAAGATGTCACCGAAAATTAAGACAAGAAATAACAGATCGGCTTAAAAAAAACCTTCTTTAAATGATAGAGATGTTGATTTTTATTCTGTTGGTTTTATTCAAATGGTTAAGAATTTGTAATTGTCCGCACTATATTGAGATGGCATTTCACATCTTCCACTGAAGAAGGGGCAGAAGCCCCGAAACGTATGGAAACATTTTACTACCATCTAGCGCATTTTTCATTTTCATTTACATTTTAATTATCGTTTCAATACATGCGCTACACAGTCGCACGAAATTTCTTTAGAGATTTATATGTTACTACGCACTATATTGAGTTGGGTTGCTGGTGTGCGTGTTAAAATTCAATTAACATAATTTCATTAATAAGTCATCAAAATCCAAAAACTTCAATCTAGGTTTTTCTAATTTTCACAGTTCCACCCGTCGGACACGAATATTTTCGCCAAAACGATTCGGGTTTTGTTGCGAGCAACTTGAGTTCAAACTTATTCTACCGCATATTGCTTACCAAAAAAGAAGGAAATTCATTCAGTATCTACATAAAATTCTCTAACGTATTGAGCAACGACAAAATAGAATAATATCATTCGACCTAAGTTAAACATGATTCTGCTGTTTAAAAGTGTGCAGTGCTTTGCAAATTCAAAAAATCTGGCAAGCAAGTCATTAGTCACGTGAATTTGGAGTCGTAAATGAATAATAATGCCAAAACATACTCCAACACCACCGACATATGATGAGATCCATCTGAGCTCACTTTCATTTTAGCTCAATTAATATTTTGGTCTTGCTCAGCCGCAGGAACGGGAGACAATACTGAACTCTTGCTCTTCTTGACAACGTATCAATGTTCAGCTCCGCAATTCGTTTGGATCTTTCCATGGTGTAGAAAATTTTAGATTGAGATAGAGCGAGAAATATTGACAAAGAAATATTTTCTCCTGCTCGCTATCTTCACGTCTTTCACACGCTTATGATTTTGCCGCCTTTTTACACAATCACTTCGTTTAGGTCGAAATGAAATGCCAAGATGTTTTTTTTTTCAACATAATAAGTCTGCCATGTCCTTACAAATTTCTACGACGAGTTACTTTCAACAAACTGAAAATTTTTTTGCATTAATACTCATGTAGAAATTCAAATCAAGGGAAACTCATCCCCAGGGCTTTTTCATGGGTATGTACGGTCGGTTGGTCGGATGGACGGACTGTCACGTGGCGATCAAAATTTTTCAGCTCAATAGGTTTACCAAATTTTCTTAGGCATGGGGCTCTGCTTACGCACACCTACGGCATGCGTGGAAGCTCCGCTATAACCTTATCTAGAAATATAGCTTCAGTGTCTTTTTCTGATATCGAACGGGAATAAAGTGGTATGCAACGTTTCCACCATGTTGGTTTTCTGACGCGGTATAGTTGCGCAGGTAACAGCCAAATTTAGAAATCTATAACTACCGTGAATTTAACGATACATGCAGTTTTCCCACTAAAGGGGCACTATCATGGGGGATAAGTTCACTCTATGTATTATAAAATTTGCTGTTGGTGGAAGCTTTCAGTACCGTCTTAGCGTTGTTTAAAAAAGGCAAACAAGTACGCTGAGAATGTTCGGCAAGTTGCTCCAAACACTGAAGTTTGATAACTTACGTCTCCAGGTGCAACCACATCATTACAAAAATAACAGCCCAAGGAGGATCCTGGGATGGACTCCAGCCCAGCTGCTCCTTCACGTGTCACATGCGCTGCATCTCTAACACCATGCCGCATCACAAGGAATGTGTCAAAACCCAGAGCTGCTGTAACCACATACTAAATACCAAAACATCTCACATGTAAAACAATTAAAGCAATTACTGTGAAGAAGAAAAATGTGCAGGTACGTTCTGCTATTGTACCGTAACAGAAACTCAGAAGGGTTGAAACGTGTAACACGCGTTCACAGCGTTTGAATATTCAGTTATGCCAAGTACCATATTTGGAAACACGAAGGGTTTGTACGCGAATGCTCTACGCACATAATGGCACACGCAACGACATTTTCGAAACTAAAGAAATTCATTAAGCGTATCCAAGCAATGTTCTCTAGACTACATAACGACGATAAAACAGCGCTGTGAATTTAATCCAAATATTGCAATTTTGATTGGTTAATTTTTTCTTCTGATTTTCCAAATATGGACTGGTACTAAGTGGTACTTTGTACTAGTACAATGCGAATCATAAGAAATTACACGTTTCAACGCTAAGCCTTATAGGTTTCTGACCGTAATCAAAACGTGTGGTAAAGGAAACTTTTCCCAAGTCTAAATCATTGAAAATTTTCCTCCTCAAATGGTGCTTGAGATATTAATGGCAAACAATTAATTAAGCTGTTGTGTTATAACGGCTGGGTGAAAAACTGCTGTACAGTTGTAATAAAACAACACGATCATCACAGCATTTGGTTTTATACATTCCAACTAAACAGCTGAGTACCTTTCTAATAATAATAATAATAATAATAATAATTATAAAAACAATATATAATTATAATAAAAACCTTCCCAAACTCCTTTGCAACTGAAAAATCGTCAATGCCAAATAACTTGGTCAGTTTGAAGTCAGCAGGAGTAGTACGTCGTATAGAAATAACTCTTACCATAAACTACTTCTTGTATAAGTCGTAGGACGATGACGTCATTAGTCACGTGACATTGCCCTGAAGTTCGTTTTTGCTCAGTGTGACAAAGATATTTCGTTACTGAAAAAGCAGTCATTGCAGTTTGAAGCACATTGGTGTGAGGCATTTCAGACTGCCCGGGTACCGAAAAAAATATAAAAAATTAAGGGGGTTATGTACAATTTTCAAAAAGTGGGAGTCTGGGTACAAGTACGTATCTGGCGTTGCATTAAATGCAAGGATGCAAAAAATTACATGTTGGTAGATATTTATATGTTAAGTACATTTTTATCACTTTTATTGTTATGACGTCTCGGTCACGTGACCAGAACGGACCGCAGTTTTAAATTCGCTTGAAAACTTTACCTGTATCTCTCTCTTAAGATTTTTTTACGCCAAGTTGTAGCTTTTTAAAAAGTGTTTTTAAAAATGGCCATTATTACTTTTTCCTAAAAAAGTATGGCAGTACAAAATACAACTAAAAAGTTTGTTGGCTTCCTTCTCAAAGACAATTTGCGGTAGGAATAAAAGAAAATTTTGCCAAAGGGAGGAGTGTATGCTCTTTATGATACCGTAGTCAGTTACTTCTCATTTCAATTGCTTTTCGCGAAGTTGAATGTAATTTCCTCCAGACGAAAGAAGTGGGCCTGGGGAGAAGTTAAATAGCTGCCCCTCCCCCTCCCCCTGCTGGTGGTCACCCCAGCGGATTCCCCGTGGTCCGTATTGTGGGCTCATGAAGAGCATTTTCAAAATGGCGACTATGCGACAAAATTTTGAGTTATAGAGGACAGTTTTGTCGATGTTTTTCCTTCTTGACGCGATCAAAACGAGTCCCCAAACGTGGGAAAAACCTCCTTTATTTGTATTCCGGATAAAGAAGAATATGGAATGAGTAGAAACGTGCGAAAACGTGGGCAACAGAAACTAACAGGGACCTGAGGTGACAGGAGGTGAGCGTTTCTCATTGAACAATGATTTTTTTAGACTGGTTAAAGCTTATGTCTTCGACGTTTATCATGATTATCAACTTAGCTTACTGGAATTAAAGCCTGGCTAGGTGTAAAAAATAGATGGTGGGAACAAGGCGATAGTATTAAATGGCAGTCATTTCGTCGAGGCATACAACTGTTATTTATGTTCGATTTCGTTATCTGAATTTTAAGCTACTGTTTTCCAAATTAATAAGACTCGCATCCTTTCATTATTTATACATGAGGAAATGTTCCTCAAAATATTGACCAAGTCCGGGGGGCCATTTTAGACCGCAAAGAAAAATTACGTCAGGAAGATTTTATGTGATACCTTTGAAATTGGAAGAAACATTTCAGCTCAGTGTGATCTCTTTTTTTAAGTTAGACTAGAGACTACTGGTACTTGCAGTCAACCTGGTAGCTAATCTAGACT
This sequence comes from Oculina patagonica, assembly GCF_052425735.1. Classification (NCBI taxonomy): domain Eukaryota; kingdom Metazoa; phylum Cnidaria; class Anthozoa; order Scleractinia; family Oculinidae; genus Oculina; species Oculina patagonica. Next base: position 18,335,592 of record NC_135762.1, read on the forward strand.
TAAATTAAACAGTGCTACTCACGTTTTGGAATGCCTTTTTGGGTATGTTTAATAAATGAGACCATTTCTTAACTTAAAATTTGTTCTTCCCATGATGTTTTATTGTCTTTATTGTATTGGTAAACATAGATTTAAGTTTTCTTTGCATTTTGTGGTTTACAGGTCAGGGACTAATAGAATACCTAATGTTTTGAAAGGACATTCTGGATTACTGTTCAGTGAGTTAAACTATGGAGTTCAGGTAATTGTTGATCTCTTAGTTTTACACATAGTTAAGTGACACTCAATTCTGGCAATTCCCTTTCTTCTCGAGCTCTCTACACACATTCATTGTCTGAGGCATTTAAGATCTGCTTTTTGACCAGATATTTGTCTACTTTACAAAAAATCTGTTTGTTTTTAAGGCCTGTATTTTAAGTTGTTGGATAACCTACAGTAGCATTTTAAAGTAGCAATGTAAAAAATTACAAGGCCTTAAACTTAAACAAGCCAGAAAACCCTAATCCCAATATAAAGCTAACTGCAAGCAACATGATGTACCCTTTGGCAACCAAAGTGCTTTTAAGGCTAGCCAGAGTACTATATAGGCTAACCGGAATCTTATGTAGGCTAACTGGAATGGCTTTCATGGCTCGTATGTTTCATGACATATAAGTGCCATACAAGCCAAAATACCTAACTCCAATAAATAGCATAACCTGAAGCCACCTCAGCTAACTATACTCAGGCTAACTGGAGTACTGCTTAGGCTAACCAGGGAGCTTTTTAGGCCAACCAGTAGCTGTAAATTGGATTTAAATTAACTTCAGCTTAGGTTTTGTTGGCAACTTGCTCTACAAGAATACCAAACATAGATTTCAGTGATGTAATGCTTTGAAATGAACAGATTACAAAATTCAGTTTTAGGGTTCAAAACATTTTTAAATATTATTAATAATATGACATTTTTCTGCAATAATTAATGAAAGGAAGGGTGCAAGGTGAAACCATTATAAGCTTACCCGAAGCCACATGTTTCTTTCGAAACAACTACAACAAAAAATAAAAATCCATAAATGTCATTTGGCTATTTACAGTAGCAAGTGGAAAAAAATATTGGATCCACTGGCCCAACATAAAAGCAGCCAGTTTTTCTCACACACTGAAAAGGGCCATTTAATTTTAATATACAGTCTGCATGCTGGAAAATAGCAATTTCAGCAAAATAATAGTTTTTTGTTTGTTTTGTTTCTATTTGCAGGTTACTTGGAAGACTTTGAAAGGGCATTCCTGTTAGTCAAAATGAACTCAAAAATACACACTGTGTCAATGTAATAAAATTATCACATGATTGATTCCCACATATTGCCAGTTTAAACCTGAATAAATTTAAGTGACATTGATGGCTTTTAATATAATATGAACATCCCAGAACCCAATAAGATGGGAGGCGCGGTGGCCGAATGGTTAGTGCACCGGACTCCGGATCGAGCAGTCCGAGTTCGAGCCCCAGCCGGGGTCACTTGTGTTATGTTCTTGGGCAAGACACTTTACTCTCATAGTGCCTCTCTCCACCCAGGTGTATCAATGGGTACCGGCCACATAATGCTGGGGGGGGGGGGCTGCAGTGGACTAACATCCCATTCAGGGGGGAGTAGAAATATTCCTAGCCGCTTAATGCTGCAGAAACCGGGATAAGCTCCGGCAGTGTGGGCTGCTTGGCTCGTGGCTTCTCCTAGAACCCAATAAGGCTTCATGTAAATACTGACACTTACAGTAATTACATGTTAGTTTTAAAACCATTCTGAGGTTCATGACAAAACATATTTGTTTCAATAAAAACGTAAAAATAATGAAATAACAGAGAATTTACATAATTTTTATCGCAGACCAATTTTACTCCAGGTTAAGTTTATGTGTCAAGTTTTTTGCAGCACAGGCTTGGTTCCACAGGGTGTGGTTCCAAAAAATATCCATACCTCCCCCAAGGATGGTTCTTTGGTTTGGACCCTCCCACCCCCTGGGATTTCTAGTTTTGCTTCATACTTTCTTTAAAATGTTTGTACTATTGAGACCCTCATCCCCATCGGAATTTCCAATGACCATCCTTGGGGTGGGTATGGATATTTTCTGGAACCACACAATGTGGGCATTTGCTTATGAAAGTAAGCTGCAGATTGATCTGATTGATACACACTAATCTATTTTCACATTTACCTGTTTTCTATGGGATATATAATTATATATTGTTTTTACCGGTTTCACTTGTAATAATAATAATAATAATAATAATAATAATAATAATAATAATAATAATAATAATAATTTGTCCATGCCTTTTTTTTCACAGCACCGATAACTGTTGGTAGCCAGCGACTCTCTCGAGTGTCCATAAGCAGGAAGACAGCATCATGAGCATCTATAAGCTCCTCAAGTTTACTGACATCTCTTTTAACTTTTTCTATTTCCTCTGTAAAAAGTCAACACGTTAATAGTGCCAATTTGTAAAGCTAAGTTCGGAGCAACGACAAATTGTCAAAATTTATAAACCAAAGTATTTCCTTAAATGCAGGAGAACATTACAAAGTGGCTTGAAAATAGTAAAAAGGTTGATACCTGGAGATTGTCCGACAGAGTGACCTGGCATGGGAATTGACAGCTGTAACGATGATGCATTCTTAAAGAGCAAATGCAGGCATATACTTAATATACCAACGTATTACCCCAGGCAATCAGTCCATAAATCAGAAAAGGATATACTAAGCCATAATAAATAATATTACTAAGCCATAATAAATATATTATTTTCTATATTATATTTTGTATGTGTGTCCGTGTGTACGTGTGTGTGTCCGGCCAAAATTTGTCTACTCGATTTGTAAACTGACAACCCCGCATTTTTAACCTAGTGGTTATTTCGGGTTGTTAGAACTCCTTATCTTTAGCAATATATTTATATAATAATCTGTAATTTAATTTTAATGATAAGGAAATAAATAGGATGTTGTTGTAACAGCAACTAAAGTAGTTATTTTATTTTATTTCTTTTTTTTTTTGGGGGGGGGGGTAGACGATAGTGTGCATGTCCCCCATGTAAATTTTAAAGCTTGTCACGTCATCAATGCCATCTATTCCCCGTTTATACTCTTAGTGCAGAGGCTTTCTGTGTGTCATGCCACCTTTATACACGTGAGTCACATTTTGTACAAGCTGTTTCCTTTTAACTCCTCTTCCATTTGTTATACTGTTACCAACTTTTATAAGGCTGTACATGAATTGAAAATGCAAAGTGCTGGTTCCGCAAATATCAACCCTTATGTAGACGACTCATCAAATAAAATATAACAAATATTGCGTCAGCATATTTGGTCCCCATGGCGCCCTGAACTTTGAAGTGCTGACAAATAATTTTTGTGTCATCTACACGATCAAATATATTTGTCACATAAAAATTGCTTGTGTACACGTGGCTTGAAGTAACCGGGAGATCCCTGGGGAGATTTTCCAGTGTCTCATGTAGCATTGGACAAACATGTACAGACCTAAGCACAGGCTAACCATCCTCTGCACAACAACAAGGTTTATTTGAACTGCAAAATTACTACATGTAGTTACTACTTAAAGCCCAAATGAATATTCAAATTCCTTCACTAATTGCTATTGTAAATATTTAAGCTTCCTAAAATCTGCCTTTCCGGCTGTGTACTTCACGTTGTCCTCGACTTGCCGTCGTGATTTCCGAAGTATTTCTTTGGGGTGCCCCAGAGGACGTTTTGTCGTGGACCACACTTTGCTTTCTGGGGAGAGCACAGGTAGAATAAACTTAAACAATGCGAAAATATATCTATCTCATTTTAATACAAATACACAGCTGTAAAAGCAGATTTTAGGAAGCTTAAATATTTACAATAGCAATTAGTGAAGAAATTTGAATATTCATATGGGCATGCTGTGACCTCAAGGCAAACAGAGGATGGTTAGCCTGTGACCTAAGCTGGCCCAAACTGACAAGTCTATGACTGAATGAACTTTCTAATGTCTACCTTTCAAATATCAAAATTGGAATAAGGCTCCTAACTCTCAAGTTACAAGTGAAATGTCTGTCATCTTCCAAAGCCTTCTCCTTGATTATTAATATCTCTTAAACTTGATTTCTTGGAAGCCTGTGATTCTTTTTTTCGACTCAACAATTTTTTGTTTGTTTGTTTGCTTTTTTTTAATAAAAGCACATTATCTTACCACACCAGGAAATATCCGTTTTAGGGCAGAAGCAGCAGCAGCAGCTTTAGGTTTTCCTCCATTCTGACAGTCTGCAAACTCGAACAGGGTTTGACGCACAGGATTGGAAAATGAAATAGTTCCATAGTCAACAAAGGTTATGGTGCGAACACCCCATCCCTTTACAAGAAACAAAAATAACAGTGGTCAAATGACAATAGCTATTGCATTATAACACAACAGTCTTATGTTCATTTATCCTGAAAACTCAAAATTGAGTGGTGCAAGTGGCTCAATTCTGTTCCTTACCAATGCTTTGTCACACAAAATGTTTCATATTTGTTTATTAATATGTTTGTTTATTAATGTTTATTTATATTTGCAATTGTAACACTACTAAGTCTTAGTTGTATTGTTACAAAGCTCTACGTACCATGAGGCATCTTGCCACATTACAACCTAGGGTTCCCGCACCAAGGAGAAGGCACTTTGTTTGTGAAATTTTGTTGAGATCCATTGATGGTAGAAGTCTCCATTGCATTAGCTTCAAGTTAAGGTCCACTGATGATGATGCAAGCCTAAGGTTGAATTAGGATTAACATCTGAAAAAGGATTACTTGTGGGACTTGTGCAACACAGAAAGCGTTGTTGATAACTACTACGAAATTTCTAAGCCTAGTGGCCCATATGCCTTGGTGCTGAAGTATGAAGTCACTAGGAGTATCATCCCCGGGTAAGGAGAGTGAAATGTACACCTAATCGCTATTACCTTAGAACTCACACTGTGACCATGGCAGGGTTTGAACCCTGACCGGAGTTCAGTGTACTAACCATTTGGCTGTACTGATATGGGGAGAGCCCATATTGCACTCACTTATGGGAAGTACTGCCAATACTTGGGATCTTCAGGTTTACAGAAAAAACTAATTCTCATTTTTTAAAGTTAATTACAGGAAGTTATCTAAGCCAAATACATCAAAACTATCAAAGTTAAACTGGGGTTAGTAATATGTTGCAATTTGTGAGTTTAAGAGAAAGAAATGCAGTAGTAAATGTAGCTTAGAAATATTCAAGCTGTATTGTTTAACAGAAAGAACAGTTAATTAGGAAGATTTTGGAGCTTTGAAGGAGTAAATGAAGGTAAAGAGATAGCAAGAATAAGCGCTGAGCCAATATAATAAGATGCAACTAATAAGATGAAATAAAAAAAAAACCAACTGATTTAACTGTTGACTTACAGATTTCCCTGCTTACAACATACAATAAGAATAAAATTAAACTAAAATATAGATAGTGACATTACTTCCTTAATGAAAAATCTTGACCTTGAGCTACCAAGTTATATACAAGACTAAATACAAGTACGTGACTGTATAACAAACAGAAGGGTGAAAGAATCCTTAAGCAAAAGCATTGTTAAAGTGCATCCATCCTTTTTAAGACTCAATAATGCATAACTTCAAAAACTGGATAACTCTACTTGTGAAAAAATTAAATTTGAACACACTCAATATAGCAAGTGCAACCTTTCAATTGTAAAATAACTGATAGCTTGAGGGAAAAGAAGTGAAAGCATATTTAGAAAAACGTAAAATGACAAGCTGGCGTCGGTGCCTGTCGCTGGCCTTGCTACAGCTGCCCTGTTCTTGAGTTGCACGTGCGAAAATAGTAAGCACCTGAGCCCCAGTAAAGACAGTCAAAGGCAGCTCCAGCTGGCTACCGAGCAAGAACTCAACCAGGAAAAATTGTGACACTGGTTGGTCATGGATTAAAGAACACATTCATTCACGGGATCAAGACAATAGCTTAATTATGATGTCACCCAGTTAATGTCTTCCTGCTCTTGCTAATGAGATTCCATCCCCCTCCTCCAAAAAAAGAGGAGTAACCAGTTACTACAAGACTACTGCAAAGGGTTTGCATGGCATTCACAACATCAACTCCAGTTTTTATTATTAATTAGCTAGCAGTAGAAAACATCATGAAGTTAAAGAGATTAGCAAGAATTAGTGGAGTTCAAACGTGATTATTAGCTGATGAATCGAAATAGAAAAACAATCAAGCAAACACCAGGTATCAACAGGTGGAAGGGGTTTTCCATGCAGAAAAACATGAATAACGGTGAGTCACTCAGAATTACTCCAAGTTGAATTTGCCACCAACAAGACAAAAATAACTAAAAGTAAGTAGAATAATGCATTGTGGCAAGGCCATCTTACTTATTTTGTATTTTAGTGGAAATCATGTAAACTAACTGTTACATAACATGCAGAGAAGCCAAGTTTGCTGTTCACTTTAAACTGATTGATCCATTCATTGATTGATTGTGTCTTACCATAGATTTGAATTTCAAAACACAGTTGGAACATAAAAAAATCCATCATTTGCAGCACTAACTATGAATGCGTGCACTACATGAAAAAAACTCCATAACTGCACACACACACAGTACACTGCCCTCACTGCACTGCAATCACAACAATTATAACTACACATTGTGATTATGTTGGGACCATCATAAATAGGAAAACATTTTCTGTTTTAAAATTGGTAATGCAACAGAAAAAACCCCAACAAAAATATTTATAAAATAATTAAGATAGTAGGCGCGCTCTCATTGGTCGATAGGTGAGTTTAGATGAGAGTGTGTAAACACGGTTGTGATGTCACGCTTTCTGTGTTTCCCGGCACAATTTAAAAACATTATAAAACTGCCAAAAAGACTTGCAAAGTAATTTCAAGTACGATTTTAAAGAAATGGAAAACAATACCAAATTTGATACGTGTTCCGGCTTTCTCTTCCCATATGAGTCCGAGGAAAAAAAGCAAAAGAAGGAAGAACCGCAGCGCTTTTCCTGGAGGGAGCTCAAGCGAATGACAAAATATGCAACAAAACACGCAATAAACATTTTTCAAGTAAATTTTTTCATTTAATTACTACAATAAAATTCCCTATAAGAATTCTTTGTTAGAAAAAAATTATAGGCCAACGCAAACAAAACTATATGCTACAAACTGTAAATCTTTAAGCTTAAATTCAAACTTTGCACGGCCGATCAGTTGCCGTCTTTTTGCCGGCAAATCTGCTTAAAATGCGATTAAAATGACGATTAAAATGTATTTTCACTGAGACTTTCTCAGCGTAAAAATTCTACTGTTACATTGGCAATAATAGTCGTGAACTTCTTTCATTCAAAATGGGCTTGGGGAAGAGGAAAGAATGGAAATATTTGTCAACAAACCAAAGCAGAATTTGATGTCAATTTGAGGTTTATTCTACGCTTGAAGCACATTACAAAGATGGCGGAAACGACAGTAGAAGAAACTGGACTCGTTTAGATCACTATCTGAACAATTTACCGTACAATAAATGCATACCATTGCTACCGACCTCGCTAGATCCGCTGCTTGTGCTATGATTCCTAATTATACTGCAAAACTTCACAAGACACAATGAGACATTTCAACCGTGTTATTGGGCTGCCAAATCATTCAGGCAAGTTCACTTCACTTGCAAGAGCGTTTAAGCACAGTGGCATTCATTTCCAGCTTAAATAAACTCCTCATCTTGAAGTTCTTTCCTTACAGAGCCATATTTTTTAGCATTTCTTTTAGTTTTTGCCAAACTTTCAGTATTTTTCTGCAAGATTTACATGGAATTGCTTTTGTCGACACGGCGCTACTTGCCACAAATTTTACTTGAACTTTTATAACACGAATTTTGATTGGTTCATGTGTTGTCAAATGCGCGTTTTAAGAAAAATCTATTTCAATCAAGAAGTAAATAAACCAAATCCCCTCATTTTTCGAATTATTTTTGAAAAAAAAATTATAAAAGCAATAGAGGACTTTTTTCCGTGTTTACATAGCCTCATCTAAACACGAGGGGGGTTGGGAGAATTCGAGACAGTTATGCAAACCCGAGACGCAGTCGAAGGTTTGCATAACTTTCTTTTCTATTGCTTAAATATATATATATATATGACAAACTTTGGGAGGGGGTGTAAACACTTTTGCAGAATAACTACCTCTCAGGGTCCATGGTGGCACTTAGATCTACCATCCTTGGTGCAAGCTTTTGACTTTTGTTTTTTTCCCAGCCAACACATTTAGGATTTTCTGAAAAGAGAAATGTATTCAGTGACTTATTGAGGTTGTTGCATTTAAGTGTTCTTTTCAGTTAAAAAAAAACATTCAAACATAAGGCAGCCACCCAAAATGTTTTAATTGTTTTCTGATGCAACCAATGCTGTATTGCTCACATTTTTTTCAATTACCAGTTTCTGCATATGATGGTAGTCTGATATTCAGCACCAGGCTATGAGAAGTTTCTCTTTTGCCAGATCTCACTTGATCTCTCCAACATAAAACCTTTACACTTGTAACAGTAGAGCCCCTGTCGCAAACAGAAAGAAAACATAACATAGAAGACAAAGTTTTTGGAGAGTTTTTTGAAACAAACACAGTGAACAATCATTGAATTTGGTGGTCACAAAAAATTGTGATTGAATGTCAGTATCTCATAGATCACTGTCTTTGCCTCAGCCTTTGTTTTTGGTAAACATGAATTGATCTGCTTTCCACTGGCAATTCATGATAATTTGCTCAGCCTTATAGTCCAATAATTGCTAATAGTCCCTGCTGCAAGGGCTGAATTGACAAAAAGTGCAGGTATCCAAAGGATATGTTGGGTGGAAAATCAACAGCCACTTGCAAATGAGGGGTGGGGGAAAAGTATGTTTTTGAGCCTAAACTTCCTCAACTCCTGTAAAATGAAATAAAACTAAATAAACTAAACTAAAATAATAATGATGTCAATGATAATAATACAACCTCCTTTTATAATTTTATATAAACTAGTTAAAAAATAAACCAGTTTCAAAAACTTGAACCAAATCCAAAATTAAACCACATCATGCATGTAAACATTGTACTAACCAGTGATAAGCAAGTAGAGCAAGAAAGTTTCTAAGCGGCCAGCCTGGATTTTGAGGCATTGTGCATGGATCAGCAAATCCAACCATAAACTGTACAGCATAAACAAATTAATAATAATGACATGGAATGCAATTTACCAAGTGTGCAATGAAACTGCAAAGCTTCCCTTAGTGCATTTCCTAAACCATAATTTACAATACCTTGTTCTTACCTCCATAATGATCACCAGCAACCCTAACAGCAATAGCTAATGTTAAATTTAGATTTTATAACCAAGCTAGCCAGGCTACGATAATGGCTACGATAAATAAATGGCACGCAATGCATGCACAAGGGATGGCGTTTCACAAGGGGTCTTACATAATTTTGAGGAAAAACTTAAAGTAAAAAAAAGTAGCTGACACCTTGTGTGTAAAAAAACTGTTATCCAACTGCAGCTTACATTTTTTAAACATAAGAAGCTTGTTAGTGATAGTATAGCTGTTATGAATTCACAGACCAAGGATGCAGATAATACATTTTCTTCATAGATTTTCTCAATTGAACAACAGTAATATTTTACTTTATATTTTTATACTTTTTTTTCAGATTTCCCTATGTTGTCTCAACAAATATTGCGTTATACTGTAGTGTGATATCACGGATAAACGACATACGATACGCGCGAGCAAGCTTTTAAGCTGCGAGAAAGGTCAAACGGTCTCTTGCTCACAGTGTCCCTTTGTATTATAAGAATTAAAAATTTCTGTCAACTAAATCTAATAGACCCCATCATGTATAATTAGTCTCTTTCGTTTATACACTGTTGTGTTCCATTCTAACTGCACGGAAGTATTTTGCTTTTGTGTTTACGCGGGGATTTCTTGTTAAGTTAAACTCTGTTCGATCGGGCCAAACAGACAAACCGAACCGTTCGTTCGATGGCATAAAGCGAAGTCACACCATCGCTTAAAAAAATGTATACCAAAACACAATAATAACTATATTAGTTACTTCACACAAAACATACATCCACCTTTTCTTCTCCTCCTCTACTCCCTTAACAACCCAACTAAATGTTGTTGGTTTAAAAACAACTGAAGTCATCTCAAAAGCACAACACTTCAATAACAGTCATCTGCATTTCCTTCAGCAAAATTATTCCTGCTGCAAAGGTCAGCTGCATCTTTGCATCACTTACATGTAGTATATTAATTTACAGTTGATTTCAGTTTTTTTGGCTGCCCCTCTTGTGAAGTTCGTTAGGAAATTGGAAACTTTGTTATGAAGTTACCAATTACGTTGCGAGTTTGCGAATCAAATTGCGAACTTCGATACAAAGTTCCCAACTTCGGCCTGACTGAACTTTCCAAGTTTATTAGTTGAGGAGAAACAAGACATGTTGCTCCAAAGTCATGGCGATTTCTGAACTTGATGATTTTAGAACCGGTCAAGGAAAGTTGAAGTAGCTAAAGTGCAAGACAACGTTTCGCATCAGTGATCAGGCAAGTGATTTGCCAATAAATAAATTTTATGCATGCAGAAATTTGGTCAAATTTTAACTTTTTTGTATGAAAACACATATTTAACGATTTCTGTGAGGCATAATCTTCAATTTCAAGTCTTCTGCATCTGTAAGCCGGATGAAACTTGATGGTTTACCCATATGTAAAATTGATTTTAATCGAAGACGACGCGACGGGGAAGACTAATTTGTTCAAGACAACGTGTTTATGGCTCGCTGAACATAGAAGTTTTTGAACCTTTTATATTTTTATTTTTATGACATTTGTTTCAAACAGTTTAGCGTAGCAAAGCCCTTTTTGATAACATAATTACAGAAGGTTTTAATAAATTCGGGACGAAGTTGGGAACTTTGTATCAAAGTTCGCAATTTGATTCGCAAACTCCCAATGTAATTGGCAACTTTGTAACAAAGTTTACAATTTCCTAACGAACTTCGCAAAGCGGGCGGCCAAAGTAAACTGAAATCAGCTGTTATTGCATAATTGATTTTATAGTTGAAATGGCATTTTCTTTTTCTCACCTCTGAATCATCAACACTGAAAAATGTCTGCCATTCCTTAATATGACCTACAGTCACTGTACTTTTAGATATCTTGATGAGAAAGAATCCAGGTCCTGTTAACAACAAATCAATGCAACCTTCTTGGAACTTTATACTCACTTTACATACAGATACCACCAATGACACTAAAACTTAATAATATTTTGTTCTACTCAACCAAGGTGTTAATAATGGTCCCAAAATTATATATGTTGTTGATAGTTAAATTTAGACAGGGTATCAAGGGCTACGATGGAGAAGAAAATTTGATTCATCAGCAACTAGTGCAAGTGGTTGACATTTGGCAATAATAGAGCAAAAGAAATAAGAAAAGACTTATTTGTGTGAAGACCACATGTACAACAAACAATTGCTTTGACCAGTATAACTGAGATGATTAACAAGTCCCAATAGTCAGGTCGCTTAGCGCAAATTTTTGGAGAAATCGTTACACAATTGATAAAAGCACCAAACTTTGCAGAATGATTCTTTAAAGAATATTAAATAATTTTATCCGTGGCTCCACCTGAATTTTTTCTTGCAATTTACAAAATTTGCTCAACATTTTGACCACGTACAAACTCTCAAGCACTGCTACCACACCATTTTGAATTGATGCAATGAAAGTGCGACAGAAGGAAATATATAATATATAGATTTAGGCAAGCCTAAAAGCGGAGCTCCCCATTTATTTAATTTTCACTGGAGCTTACAATGTTTTCATTCTAGTGAATAAGCGGCCAAAGTACTAATGTTTATGGCGGTTTATAGGTTCAAGACAAATTTAAATAGCTCACGGTTAAACCGAATGTCAGCAGTACGACAAAAATAATAATCTTAAAGCGGGGCAAAATCATTACTCGTGGCACGAAAAATTACTTTAGAGTACAGTAAATTATCTGCTTTCTAGCAATAGAAAATAGTTTCGCGATCCTGTAAAAGTTTCGCAGCAGTTTAGTAGACTCCACAATATCTATTACATTGATATAGGATATATTCAACGTGAATCGCTGAGTCTGTCGGATTAGCTCAATCGGTAAGGTGCCAGTCTGCGGATCGGAAGGTCGTGAGTTCAAATCCCAGAGGGTCAAGTTCTTTTTTTTTTTTTTTTTTTTTTTTTACCCCGTAGCAATAAAATGGTTTGTTTATTATATCAACCCGATTTAGCTTTTCGATACTCCTTCATGTACGATGCTGGCTTTACAGATAGACAGGAAAGTCATTGATCGATTATGGCTCTCAATATGTCCACTTTTTTGGCGATCGATTACTTTCTACACGTAATTTTCAGCCACATTTTGTTTCATTGCTTCTTGTTTTTCTTTTCAAACCTCTTTAAATTTTAAAGGCCGCCTTGGCCGCCTTTATACGGCCTTCTTGCTTCACTATTTCTACCATCAAACTATGGCGGCCATGTTGCGTGACTCCGTACCCCGTACGCGCCCGCGAACCATGCCGCTATCCATGTTGACCATGAAAACTCATTTCGATAGTGTTCCTTCTTTCATGAGTATGGTGCTCTGCTCTGCGGCCCTGCGGGCCGCTGTAGAGCTCCGCTATAAATTGAAGACATTGTTGAAGTTTTCGCTGCAATTTTATTTTTAGATGCAGTATCATTCTGAGAAGAAAAATAAGCGATAGGAAAATAGAACGACGTTTCAATGACGCCATGTCATCATTATCAAGTTAAAATACAGATATAGTATTATATATAATATAATTATATGCGCGCTTGTAGTTTGTGGCCCATGAGGGATGCAGAAGGCCTTGAAGAAACAAGATTACACACAAATGTTGGCCAAGGCAGCTTCAAAAATAAGAAAACACATTTTCAGCCACAAGGCATATAAATTTAATGGATCAATTCCATAAAATAGTCAAGAAGTTAATTTTCAATGGAGACGGTTTGAGAAAGCAAGATAAGCACGAGTCCCAAGCATGCCTTACCGTTGGCCATCCTATTGTCTACAACACAAAGAAAAAAATCAAAGGAATCCGATACAGAAAGAAGGCACTCATACAAGCGTAAACCGCCACTGCCTCTCTACACTGACTTGAACACACATAGATTGACGTGTTGCAAGCGGATCATCGAGCATTTACGCCAGCTGGTAATTTCTATTTCCTATGCCAGGGTCACACTAACCTGCGATCTTTCTCCTCCCGCTGCAAAAAAGAACGCCTGATCGCAGGTTAGGGCCACACAGCTTGAAGAGTGGACAGCAGAAGCCATGTGCGAGCACTTTGACGAAGATGGAGTTGTATCCCCTGCCTGCCTGCGATAGGTCTGTTCACTGTTGGTGCCTTAGACAACCTTCAAAAAGCTCTTTTCTTGGTACGGGCATCCATCACCTCCAGTTTCCAACTGAGAACCAACCGGGTAAAAGTATACCACAAGTTACGATTCCTCCATCTGTACCTAGAAAGCCTTCTGCTTTCATTGTAACACCACATCCAGTTTTAGGGGAAAGGGCAGACTTGGCAGGCATTTAAAGAGGAAACAGAAACACTTCCCTATTTAGCTTCCCGTCCGATTGAGTCCCTTGATGCTGACTGTGAGCACTTCCGAAAAACTGACCGGCTGGTTATAATCGTTTATGACAAAGAGAGTTCACCCTTGTTCCTTAACCAAACTAGGATTTAACTTTTCTGTCTAGGATATTACATATAATTTCTTCAAGCCTTATGCTGCCACAATTTTTTTCTTTTGTCAGTAAAAACGACTGCGTGGGATGCTAGGGTTAGGGAACATGGAAACCGTGTGGTTTTCTCTTCAATTTACCTTATGGGTTATAAATACCGGGTACTCTGATGAATGCCTGTAGAAAATAGCGACAGACTCCCCGTGAAAAACCGCTTACGAAAGGGAACATTGCAGAACAGCTTTTATGAATTTATGCAAATTAATAAGCAAAAAAAGTTCTTGTTTAAATTTCAAGAAAAATGAAAAAAATCGGATGGAGCCACGGATAAACTTAAAACAAGTATCGAAAAGAGGCTGCATACAAAAATTGGGGCTTTTATCACAAAATCTAATCGATCGCTTACAAAAGAACATTGCGGAATAGCTTTTATGAAAATATGCAAATACAGCTCTGGTTTAAATTTCAAGAAAAAAAAAAATTACTTCGGATATCGAGGAGCCACCGATAAACGTAAATAAGGTATACAAAGGAGGCCGCATGCAAAAATTGGTGCTTTTATCACGTATGTAACGATTATTACGCTAACCGGTTGACCTGACTTCAAGGTGCACTGGGTTTAAGGAACACCTGACAAAACACTGGTGCAGACCCAGTGAAATTTCCACACATTGTTACAAATTTGCCTTCATAAAAGAATTCTTTGCCATCCAGGAAAAGAACATTGACAATCTCAAAAGCTATTAAATAGATTTAGTTGAGCCTAAAAGCAGAGCGGCAGTAATTTACTTTTCCCTTTTTGTTAATCCAAATTTACTGACCGTTGACAGAAAAAAATAGAACTTGAGCCCGCAATCCAATGAAACACCCTGATTCATATTATTCCCTGATCAGTGGTCAATTTGAAAAAAATCCACGACCTCTATGAGTTCTACACTTGAGCCCGCGATATGGCCATGTGATACTGGTCAGTAGATACCTTGTTTTGACAGCTGCCAATTGACCATAATATGGATGTCCAATATCAAAGATGTAAGCTGACAGTAACATTTGACGTATGGAGTATGGCCGCAATGTTGCTTGTTGTTGGGAGCATGCGCCCGCAAACCATGGCGCTAGCCATGATGACCATGAAAAATGAAATGCATTGTTCTCCTATTTCTATGCAATATTTCTATGCCTGCATAATGGTTATGGGCTCCGCTTTTGGGCCGCAGGGGAGCTCTACGATAAAATGATCTTTTATGTTTGGAGTACTTGGATTCTCAGGCTGTCAGCAAATCAAAATAATATTTACTGTATTGTAGGGAATTTTTTTTTTTTTTCCCTACAATACAGTAAATATTATTTTGATATAATTTACCTGAGACAATCAGATTTTTCTACTCCTAGATACAACACTGTTACTTATGGAAAGCACTCTTTGTGTTATGTAGGACCCAAACTATGGGGAAAACTTTCTACGGCTGACAGATCAGCCAAGACTCTGCAGGCTTTCACAAACCGTATTTGCAAAAAAGATATAACTCCCTTAATGGACAGCGGCTGTAAGGGATGCATCCTATGCTGCACTTAGTGCCTCTCAAGTCAAAACATTATTATAAGATTTTAACATTTTTTTACACCATAGATTATGATAACATTTTTATATGACTTATATATATTTTTATTGTATTTATATTTAGAATTAGTGTAGCTTTTAGTTTTTAGCAGTGTCCCCTAATTAGTATGGTTTTATTTTCCAGGCTATAAGGCTTTGACACTTAAATAAAGTTTCTTATCTTATCTTATCTTATCTTATCTTTGCTGACAGCCTGAAAATTCGGAAAATTAGTGAATGATCACTATCCAGAATTTTGTTTTTCCAACCTAAATAATTAGTCAAATTATATCATTCACAAGTTGGTTAAAAAAAGCTCAGCAGGGCTAAAATACAGGTCACAGATCACAGGGCACAGGTTGCAGGAGAACATGAACTTGTCAATCAAGTGAAATTGTCAGTATCCAAACAATAGACCAATTCGGCTAACATGTTTACATCGTTGTTGCCACCCAATTCAGATCGTGTGATGATTCCTTTGGGAGGTTACAATTGTTCTGTTCGTTCATACTTCCATGCGCTCAGTTATGTGTGACAAATTGCACAATTGTAACCTCCCAAAGGAATCATCACATGGTCTGAATTGGGTGGCAACAACGATGTACATGTAAACATGTTAGCCGAATTTGTCTATGTCCTGCACTTTCCAAGCCGTCAAAACTGTCAATTTATTTCCTTTTCTATGCCATCTCAGTAACTGCAGCTTGCCAAAGAAATTAATGAAATTGGAAGCTAGGCACTTCTCTTCACTTAACATATTGTAATATATTACTTTTTTCCTTAGTGGCCATTTGGCCACCAACTACTCAAGTTTTGGTCGCCAGTGAAAAAATAATTTTATTCACCAAATTAAGCTGATGCTTTCAATCATTCCTCTCAATTTTAGTCGCCAGGCTGGGAACCTTGGTTCAAATTTAGTCGCCAGCTCCAAAATTTTAGTCGCCATGGCGACTAAAATGGTCTTAACTTGGAGGGTTGTACATATGTTATTTTTTTATTTATTTTTTTGCCTTTTTTGCTTGCTTACAAACAAGAAAAGAAGAATAGCGGAGAAGTTGTTCTATCTCGAACCACATTCTTGTAAACTCTCAAGGGACTGCTTTAATTTCTCAAGGGAATACTTTCCGCTGTGGGTGATCAAAGTGTGTGACTTGTTAAGTGTCACTCTATAGTTGTGCTTCAACACTTCCGTTCTTGTAGAAAGAACGTGACTTGTCAAATTTACAAACGTTATATAACAATTAAAAACGTTAGTAGCCCAAATCTTACGTAACATAACCAATTAAGAATCTGAGGGGTTTAGCGCTCGAAGACAACAAAGTGTAAAACGATTAAGAACGCAATTTGTACTGGTACAAGTCTTTAGGCGCTAATATTAATTTAACCTAAAACGATTAACAACGCAAATTTGTACTGGTACAAGTCTTTCACACACTAAAACGTTGCTAATAGTTAACCAAAGCAGTGCTCGAAATTAGCGGTTGTCCGGTCGTCCGAGACGACTAAAATTGCGTTCAGGCAACCAGTTTTTTAGAAAATTATAGGCCTGGTTGCCCGAGAAAAAAACCGCCGGGCAACCCAAGAAATTACATTACCGTGAACACCCAACAGAATAAACCAAAGAAGTAATAAATTTAAAACACAAAAATAGCTCTCTTCTAATCGATTGCATCCACCACATTTCTTAGAAAAAGGAAATCAAAGGTTGAAACAGTTAATTGGAAGTTTATCAAGTTCAATAAAGCCAGGATAAGCTTGCTGATTTGTCTTCCAAACACATACAGAACTCATAGAAATATTTTGGTGCACGCGTGTTGAAAGTAACTAATTAATTACGCATGCAGATTTGCATGACTTTAAAATTCACAGTCTTGGCGCTTTTCAATGCATTTCTTGCCTTCATCTTGAGTAAAATTCAATTCTGAGCAAAGTTTAATTCAAGTTTCTTTCATATAATTTCAATCTATAGTTCAGAATTTTTGCCTGTTTTAAGCGAACAGATTTGTGACCCACGTGTAATCTAAGACGTATCTTGTCTGGCTGTTGTCTGGGAATAATTTATATTTAGCTGTTTTGAGTTTGGCGTGTTTTACTATACCGCTTCTGAAAGTACAAAAAAGTATTTTCATTAACGTTTAAAGTAAGTGAAAATGTTTTGTTTAGGATGAGCTGTTTCACACCGTTATGAATTGTAAAATAAATGTTACCGTTTCATGGCCTGAGAACAAAACATTTAACCAAAAATTTTGAAAAAAAACGGACAACCAAGCCCTCAGCAGGGCAACCAAACTCAGGAGTTAGGTTGTCCGGCATTTTCCATAAGGACAACCTGGATTGTCTTCTAATTTCGAGCACTGCCAAAGGGAACTCATTTCGTGGCAATTGGTTATTTTTTGCTGAGTTGCACAATTTAGAATTGCAACATCATTCAATGCAGGTGTGAAGTGATAAAGTATTTACAAGTGTTTTTGTAGCTTGTTGTGAAATTACTTCCAGTGGAAGCAGTAAACGCTAAAAAATGTTGCTTCTGTTCAGAAGTTAATGCATGATCGCCATTAAAAAAAACAGCAACTGTTTTACAGAAAATGCAGTCGTTAAAAATGGCATGTGTAGCCGTAAGGTAAAGAATAACGCGAGCTTATGGTAATATCTAAACGAAAATTGACTTTTCAATTATGTGGGAAGAAGATACGATTGCATGACAAGACAAAAGGTAACTCTGTTGTGCATAACCTTTATCGGGAACCCTGCATTAACCCAAGTAGAAATCTTTCTAACTTGAAAGGAAACAACTATCGTAAAAACCCGCAGATAAGCCGCACCTTTTTTCCAAAAATTTTCGCTCGAAAGCGGGGGTGCAGCTTATCTGCCGCAGATTTTCGTTAACTGATGCTAATTTATGGAAAATTATGTAAATAAATATAACATAAAACTACAAGAGAGTACCCGTCATTGCTTTTGCAAGTTTGACAGCTCCTATACTGTTTGCAGTGTCGACAATGGCCTATAACTTTAACAGTAATTAATATTGATACTTTTACGAGCGAGAAAATACCACAAGTATTATTTGTTTCTTTCTAATTTTGCACTTGATGGAAATTTGTCGAACTGATTACGAAACTCTCTTTATGCAACAAGTTTATCTCCAATAGATGGCTCCCAAATATCTTTAATTTGTCGATATGATAGCCACGAAACCCGAACGCCTCCATCGCCATCTTGTTTTGCTTTACGTTCTCGCCCTAGTCCCATATTTCGCGTCCGATCAAATGCCTGGTTACTAAGCTACGAACGTTCTGCAAACGCGTGTTCTTGTTGTTGTGACACAAAAGTCTATGGAAAAACTGCGTTGAATGAAGAAATACCTGTCAACAAATGCCAGAAAAAGATCACCCATAATATGTCAAAGTTGGTTTTCATTATATTAAAGAGCTCAAATTGTGGGTAAGACTGAAGTATTTTCTGTTTCAATGTTCACTGAGTTTCCGTTCGATGAAGAAGACTTCCTAAAGACTCAACTTTGGATTTTTGACTCGACTTTGGATTTTCTTTGATTTACGTTCAAAAAACTTTTTTCCAACATTTGAGTTGTTAAACTCGGGGTGCGGCTACCGGTATCTGCGGGTGCGGCTTATACGCGGGTGTTTACGGTATTTAGATTAAAGGCAAACGTCAAAGTTTACCATTTTTAACGAGCCAAAGTTTATGAGTCGCAAAGCGCCCAGCCGTCGCGACTGACAAATACAGCATTTCCTTCGCAAAAATAAAAATAAAAATGCTTGAACTGAAAGGCGTTTGAATTCTTCCATGATATGTTCGAACAACAATGCCCAGGATAAACCTTCTACTCATACTAACTTCATGCAAAAAAGTCGATATCTCGAAGAGATCTTTGATTCTTTAGGGGGTCAGCCCCGGGGGGGGCACCCTGTATGGGGGGGGGCCGCGGCACCTGAAACCCACCCTATACCAGACCATCTTCAGCTGACTTTGCAACCTTATACTAGACCAGATACCGAAAATCCCTACCCTATTCCAGACTTGCTTCTTTAAAAACGCATCACTGTAAGCAACACGTCCATTTCACCTTGGAAGCCTCTTTCCTTCCGAGTTCCTATTCCACGGACATTCCATACCACGAAGCGGCAAATGATACCCATCAGACCTACATACCCTACCCAGAACCGAAAAACATACCCCACAGCGGCACACCTATATAGCTCATATATGGGAGTGCCCCCCGGGGGTCAGCTCTACATGAGGTTAGGGTTCCTCCCTGCCGACATCCTTTTGCAATATTATTTTTCTCTCTCTCTTTTCTTAAATTGTAATATATGTTATTTATATATCTTAAAAATAAATAAATAAATAAAATAAATAAATAAGTTTTTGGGTGTACATGTGCAGCTAGATTAGGTAAGCATGACAGGTCTTTACTGTTAAAAGAAATATGTTTATCAAATAGTCCACCGTAGTACAAATATACCAAGCTGAGATCATGCTAATTAGCTTTCACATGAGCCGGGATATTTAGTTCCCTTAGAGGCAGAGACTCCTACTATGGAAACTGTGACCTGTGACCTGTATTTTAGCCCCAGGGCAAAAACCCTTTAGTTTTCTTATACTTTATGTTCTTTTGTTGTTGGCTGATATCATCATTCCTGTTATGTATGTTATTCTATGGCTTTGGTAATGCTTCTGTCATAAATCTGCATTCAATGTTACCTTGAGACTATTTTAAGAAAAGCATACTTTTTGAACAGTTTTGACATTAATTATTTTACTGGTCAGTCATAAGCTAAATCTGGTCCAAACGACTCAAAACGACATTGCAACATGAAAGCATGCCTTTCTTTCCACTAGCATCATGGGTTTTTTTCCTACCTAAAAAAATCCTGGAATCAAAAATTTGAAACCCAAAAAAATTCGTCAATCATCCATGTCACCTGAAATCCCAAGTACCCCCTGGGTCATGCAGTAGCCAAGGGTGCTTAAGGCAAATTTTCCACAGGGTTTTCACTCAAATTTCTAAGCATTTTCATGCATAATTGAAGCTCAATTAACCCAATCACTCTGATCTGGGTATCATTTTTTGGTCAAAGATGATGAAGTCAGAAGCGGAGCAAAGGGTAATGTTTGTCACGGCTGGTTTATATATATAAACAATTACTCACCTAGGCCATCGCCACTGAGAGAATCATATGACGACTGCAAGCTAGCAATCTAGATTATAATAACAACAGTTATTAACACAAACTATCATTTGTACTTACACAATCACTTTTAATAATTATATTGGTAAGTGTAGATGGTTCCAAAGCAAACAAATACAATGAACACAACAAGCTACAGTTTATTAAAATGTGCACTCCCTTGGAACTGACAATAAAAACCTCAGGCTCCATTGGGAGTTATATGACCTTTGCGATTCCTGTACAACCACTCCACATCTGGGCTCTGAGGCCATTGGGAGTTGGTCAATTACATGTTTTATTTTATGCTAGACATGTGACACAAGGATATGAGGTGACTTTTTGTGTCCCTGTGTACAGCATGTAAGATTCCTGTTTCAAAAGGATTCTTTGAATTCCTAATTTAGGATTCCTGTGCAAGGATTTTCAGATTCCTGTGTTAACATCCTATAAAAAACATTCTGGTCTTTTTGACCAGCTGTTCATAGCACTTTGGTTAGCTTAAATGCCCGGGGGGGGGGGGGGCACTACCATACATGAGCTATATAGGTATGTGCCGCTGTGAAGGGTATGGTTTTCAAGCAGTTTAGTCAGGGATAGGGTATAGAAATCAGAGAGTTTTGGTCTAGAAAAGGGTAGCATTTGCCGGGAAACCGATCGACGGTATGACGAATATAGTCCAGAAACTCGGAAGAGAAAGAGGCTTTCCTAGACGTAAATAAAATCATCGCGGCATCGTTGTTCACAGATGGTTTTCCATTAAAACACTGATAATGATACAGTTCTAACAAAATGCAAGTCTGGGATAGGGTAGGGATTTTCAGTGTCTAGTCTAGTATAGGGTTGCAAAAATCAGCTGAACATGGTCTGGTATAGGGTAAGGGCTTCAAATTCCCAGCGGCACACCCCCACCCAAAAATATACCGGGTGCCCCCCTGGGCTTAAATGGCACTCCAGTTAGCCTAAATAGCACTCCGGTTAGCCAACAGTTAGCTTACTAGGTAGCTTGCGGTTAGCCTTTTCATTGAGACTAGGAATTTCTGTTTTGCATGCCTCGCATGCCTTGCTGCCTTACATATTTGTAACACTCCTTTCTTTAATTTCTTGCTTAACTAGCTTGGTAGATTAGTTACTGAAAGGAATTGCTCTTCTTTAGTAGAGAAGTTTTTTTAGTGGCTAGCACAAAATGCAGACTGCAGACTGGGCATGGGTACAAAGTGCAGACTGAGAACAAAAGCTGTTTTTCTGAGTTAATAAAGGGGTCCACCATACCTGAGTTTAAAAAGAGGGTCTGAAAACAGGCTTTTTGAAAATAATTTAATTTCCACTATATAGATTTTGAGTAAGGATAATATGCGAGCCAGCGAGCCATGCGAGCCAGAAATCCCAAATCCCAATAAAAGGCTAACCGCAAGCTACCTAACCTAACTGTAGGCTTACCAGAGTACTATTTAGGCTAACCGGAGTGATATGTAGGCTAACCGATGTGTTATTTAGGCTAACCTGAATGGCTCGCATGACTCGCGAGGCATGCAAGCCATGCGAGGAAGAAATCCCTAATCCCAATTAAAAAGGCTAACCACAAGCTACCTAAGCTAACTGTAGGCTTACCAGGGTGCCATTTAGGCTAACCGAAGTGCTATTTAGGCTAACCAATGTACTGCAGGTATTTAAGCTAACCGAAATGGCTCGCATGGCTCGCTGGCTCGCAGATTATCCAGACCCTAGATTTTTGTCATTATCATCAAAAATAAAAGATACCGTAATTATCATTGCTTTCTAAGATGGGAGAAAAAAATTAATAATAGATCACCAGATTAGTTTTAGAGATAACTTACGAAAACTCTGTTTTAGGGGGTCTTTTCAGAGAGTTGTACCATTGCCATGGTGACTTCTTCATGTATGACATCATAATCACCCTTAAAATGTTTTCCAGTAATACCTTCGCATAGTTATTCTAAGTTGTCCGTATGATTTGTTGCACTTACACGTTATTGAAAGTAGGAAACTCTTTTGAGCCACAAGAAAAAAGCTTTTGGCTTCAAGATTATTTATGGGAGGCGCTGTGGCCTAATGGTTAGTGTGCCGGACTCAAGATCGAGCAGGTCCGGGTTTTAGGCCTGGCTGGGGTCATTGTGTTGTGTTCTTGGGCAAGACACTTTACTCTCATAGTGCCTCTCTCCACCCAGGTGTTTGTACTGGCAACATAATGCTGGGGGGTACCCTGCAATGGACTAGCATCCCATTCAAGGGGGAGTAGAAATAATTTTATTCCTAGCCACTTAATGCTACAGAAACCGGGATAAGCTCTGGCAAGTATGGGCCACTTGGCTCAAGGCTTCCCTTTTCAAGTTAATATTATCAAGCATAACTTCATTTCATGTCTATTCTTACCTGTAAAGGTGTAAAATAATCATGAAGGAAAATAGGAGAAGCCATACTGATAGCACTGGTCTCAGGACACAAAGCAGGAAAGGCAAACCAGTAATAGAACTTGTACTTCTTCAGATCCTGAAGAAAAATACACAAAATAGCTTACTTCAAAATTAATGTAGTCTTATCAAAGGAAGCCATTATCTGTAACAGCAAGACACTATTTTAAACAAAATTCCACAAATCTAAATCATCATTTTGATACATAATCAGAGGTAAATTCATATATGTTTGTCAGTATTATTTTTTTCTTTTATTATTTTACAGTTCGCTGTTGTAGCTGTAGCTGTATTTTTGTCATGCATTGTAATACATTAATATGAATCTATAATTATGTGAACCCATTTACCATGGGGGATATGAATCTGGGAATAAGATTATAATCTGGGGATAAACTGTTCAGTATTTTTTTTACATTTTTTTAAATACCAAAGCTTACTCCAAAAATGAGTGGTGTTGGGGGGGGGGGGGCGGTCTGAGCCTAGAGAGTAGGGGTATGAACATTACTGATATTTGAGAGGAACACACAAGTATGGCAGAACAGAACACTGAGGAAAACTATAAATACAACAGTGACTTCTGAGTTAATAACCAAACCAGATGCTCTTTTCTGTACAACTTTAATTTGCACTGTTCCAATATTGATTAGCAGTTTCCTCTGGTCCAGCAACTTGCAAATTCCTTTTAAATTTGCTGGAGCAAGTTCCAATTTCTGTTTGAAATTTGATAAGTTCTGGTTAACCTGTCTACATGTAAGTCAAGAGAAGTTAATGGTCTGAAAGTAGGCTGCAAGTTAATCTCTGCAGAGCTCTACCTGACTTACAGTCCAATAAAACTCAAAGCATTTTCTCCAGAAAGATTACTCCCAGTTTTATTTGTATTGCATTCTCTGTTCCTCTCAAAGTTCTCTTCCACCATATTTCCTTTTTCTTTTTTCGCCCCCCCCCCTTCCCCCCTTTAGTGGTGTAGTGGGACACATCGTGCACATTCGCTGTTCGTTGAATAAAGGTCTTGTGTTTATGAGCAACAACTCTTCCGTCTACAGTCAGGGCTGTGTTATGGAATAGGTTCCCAAAAGATATAAAACTACCAAACTCTCTAAATGTAATGAGTTTAAAATAAAATTTAAAAAAACCCCAGGAGCGGGGGGCCGTACTCCCTAAAATTTACTATCAATGGGGGTGTGCCGCTGAGTCTCTGAGACACTGGACCTGTTCTGGCGTAAAAAAGCTGAATTTGCCACCCTGTTCCAGACAAACATTGCAAAAATAGGTACCCTGTTCCAGATAATATTCACAATGGAAATATATAAAGATAGATATAATACCACTAGCGTATATCACAAAGCGCTCATTTGACTTCATCTGTGACTTGGAGTAATAGCAATGAGGGGAGCGGAGTTTCATAGCTAACCTTGATCTAGCCTGAATTTCAGACATCCCTCTGTGTTCGCTTGCTTGCCAGAAGGGACGTCTGAACACATTTGAGCCTAATGCCGTCCGGTGACGTCACTACCCGAAAACCGGGTAGTGATTTTGATTGGTTGATTTAAAAATTATTTGCATAATTATGTGAAATTATGATTGAAATTTTACCGCGTGAGGATTGTAATTTGAAAACGTTTGGAAAGAGTTCGAAAGAGTTCACCTTCCCAGAAATGAATTTATTAGTCATTTACCTTGAGTTTACTACTTTATTAGTTTACCTACGGATGAAGAATAGTGATGGAAATCGGTAGGTTCTAAGTTGGCGGCATTCGTCGCTTCGACATGCAGTGTTTTGCCAAATTTATATATGTATTCAGTTTTCTTGTTTTGTCAACAAAGCCGCTTGACGCTTATGTCCTGCAGCCTCGATGAGCCAGTGATTTATGAACTCAGTGACCACAGTCAAGTAGGATATTTTTGTATTGAATTCCGTTTCTTGATGCCTCTGTTACCGTCTAAATTGATTCATTTAAGTACTCACAAGTGTTGAATTTTATTTGTCCGCTGCATAACATATTTTATTTTGATCGCTATAGATAAGCTTAAAGCAAATCAGTTCAGATTAAATCGGTTCCGTAAAAGAATATAGCCTGCAGTCGATTAAAATCTCATTCATTTGTCACAAGTTTTCAATAGTTTACTATTAAAACAATTTTATACCCTGTAATCCTTTATTGAAGCGATTTTTCTTTCACAATTTCATGGCCTCGACAGAAACTTTTCCGCATGAATTAAAACCAAAGTGTAGTGACGTCACCGGACGGCATTAGGCTCAAATGTGTTCAGACGTCCCTTCTGGCAAGCAGGCGAGCACAGAGGGTTGTCTGAAATTCAGGCTAACCTTGATCGTGTTAAATCAGGATTCTGGGAAAAAAATTGACCATGTTCCAGAGTCTAAAGCGTGATTTTTATACCCTGTTCCAGAGCGAGAGAGGCAAAAAGCATACCTGTTGAGCAGCACATACCGTAGAGCCATTATATGGGATAACCCCCCCTGAGGCGGAGAAACCATACTTTCTAAAGCGACATCATCTAGCACTTTTGTATGTACACATAATTACATGTATTATATTAATACAAGCAGTTAGCTTTTCTTATTATTAGTTTGTGTAGTTAGTGTTTTTTATCTTTGTTTTCAATAATTGTAATTTTTATACTTGAATGGAAACACCATGTCAAACTTAAGTTTCACCACCACTAACTGAAGGGAACACTAGAAGTTAACACATACTCACAGCAAAGGTCATGAGCACAAACTGACAAAGGACTGATGGGTCCTCTACAGCTTTGCCTGATTGTATAGAATTCCATATCTACAAAAAAAAGCAACAGTTTTAAGTAAATGGTTCAAATCCAGCAGTACTGACAGGTATCAGTTGTTTGTCTTGTGCCATGGTTTGGGTCAGACTATTTTTGGAAATTAGGTACTGTTAGTGACTCAAAGGATTTTGAAAACCTGCATAGTGGGTCCTGAGGGGGGAGTATAAATCCCATTTTCCCAGCATACATTGTATTGTTTTCCCAAATTTTCAAAATCCCAGTACAAGTTCTATTGTTTTTCTGTGTGATTCCCATTCCCAGTGACCCAAATCACATTTTCCCAATGAAAATTTGCCAAAATCCCAGTTCTCATTTTTCAGGCCCCTCTGCATAGAATTCATCTTCAGAGTGAAGTGAAGTGAAGACTGAGTTGCTTGTCATTCAATGGTGTTAAGGCTCTGTTTTTCCTTAATTTTTTAATTTAATTTAATCCATTTTCACTGCACAATACAATTTTAAGAGAATATACAAACAATGAGAAAATTAAAATACAACTATATAAGGGAAAAAAGACGCAGCTAGGAAAGACTAGAAGGGAACATTAGAACCATACGTGCTAGTCCACTCAAAGATACCTAGTACATAAATTATATAAAATTAAATTTAAATCAAAGAGGTCTATGACCTACTCGTGAATGCATTAGATATATTTGAATCGTTCCTTTGAACAGTATAGTATCGATGGAAAATATTCATTATAGGGATAATAATAATAATCAACTTTATTTAAAGAAGGTGAACATATAATTACTTTATTTCATCATTTTAATTGCTTAGTAGACCGATGGCTCAGTGGTACAGCTCTGCGTTCTAAAGCGTGTGACCCGGGATCGACTCTCATACCCTGTGCCTCAAATTCTTTTTTCTTCTTATTTTTTTTTTCCACGGATATTATATACAGATCTGTCTTGTATAGAGTTTCGTTACTCTTTTACTGATTATCCTTTAATAAATCGTGCCGTTCTCTAAGTAAACCTTCCCAGTCTTTTAATAACACATACATAAAGTCACTGGTCATCGTTTCCGAATGTTCGCCATTACTATAGAAGGAAAGGCAATATTTCATCGTTTGGGAAACGATGGTTTCTCATTTACAGGGGTGAAGTATTTTCTACACTTATTTCTTTGAACTGATACCTTTGTAAAACTGTATTTTTATTCACAGCCGAGGGAAACGAAATTTCGAAAGCGCCCGTGAGCATACCTAATTTGCATAATGTTAACACATGGATGGAAGGATGGACGGATGGCTCAACTTCCCCACTATACTCGTTCATTATGCATTCACGAGTAAAAAAAGAGAAAATTTAAGGAAAAGGAAAAAAGAAAAAAAGTTTTTTAAATGTTAATTATCAAAGACAATAGCTCAAAAAAATTCATGAAAACAATCATGTGTATGGAAGAAGAGGGTGTGTTAAATGCATCATTGATACCAAATGTCTGAGTGTTTCAAAAACTGGCAGTTGGGTATAAGTTTATGGCAATTCAGAGAGAACAATTTCCCACTTTAGTGGCAAACTGGTTTATCTAGTCTAGGTTTACTAAGCCCTAAGCCACAGTAGTTGGCATTTATATTTTTATAGTTTTGTCTTGGATGGGAAGTAGGTGTGGGGTATTTGTAAGAGACTGGGTACAACTCCATTCAGTCCTCTCCCAGTTAAAAAAATTCTCTGGAGCAGTTTCAAAGCCACCTTAATTAAGGTGGCTCTGAAACCACTCGGGAGAAATTATCAATAATAGATCATTATTCAATAATAAATCAAAGTGCTCTTAGAGCCACGACTGAATTTTTTTTCACCAAGTTTTACATAATTTTGGTTTTCATATCTTGAATATATATGAGCGGCAAATGTTCAAACATTTCTTTGATGCAATTAAAAAAGCAAATCAAAGTCTCTTCGAGATACCGACTTTTTTTGCATGAAGTATGAGTCGAAGGTTTATCCTGTGCATTGTTCTTCGAACTTATCATTACAGTTGCTTTGTAGTTTAGTTTAATAATTTCCTATCTTGGCGGAGGAAATGCAGCCATATAATTTTGTCAAAAATGGCTCGTCAGCGCCGGGTATTTATACACATATTCCTCAACATCACACAAATAAACAGTGCAAATTTCACCGAGATCTGACAATTCTATACTTTAAAATTGCAAGGACCTTTCAAGGCAGTCAATTACAGCAGCGAAATTAGCAAATGAAACAGCAAAATATGCGTTCGACGTTTTGTTTTTGCGACGCCATATTTGAATTGTTATACTGTAGGTAGACCGCTGTTCAATGTGTTCAAGGCCGTATCGTTACGATTGCTCCACGACAAAGCACGAAAAAATAGGATATTTCCGACTACTGTCGGAGAAAACATTGCGCATATAATTGCGGCGTAAACAAATCGATACACTCAAGCTGCGTTTTGTCTAGGCTCTGCGAGGGTCGGATATCAAGACAGCTTCTTCGTGGGCTTAAGAAGGATTAAACAAAAGCCATTTATATAAAGTGAATGCTTTCGAATTAAAATTGAAGATGAAATACGAAAGAACTGTGCTGTCTTTGACTGAAATTCCACTCGAACTGCGTAGATACGATCGCATGTTGTAAAGCCGATTCATGCAACATTGCTGTCAACGCGAGGTCACGTCCCTAACGACCTGGGCTGATGACGCAATAGAATGGCGCTTGTAGCGACCAAATTTGGCCTAATTTTTAACCGCTCCTAAGCTAAATCTCTTGCATTTGTTTTAACTTCAGTAATATCTTTGAAAAGAGTGAGATTTTTGGTATGGTTTATTTTTGACATTTGTAATTTTTAAACGATGTAAGTGCTAGTGATTATTTATTCGTGTTTTAGCGTTAGTTACGCAATCCATTGTTTGTGCGACGCTTTTTATAGATCGCCTTTCAGGCACATGTGCGTTGAGATAAGAAAGCTGACATGTCACTTTTAAAATTGTTATATAACGTTTGTAAATGTGACAAGTCACGTTTTTTCCATGAGATCACAAGTGATCACCCACAGCGGAAAGTAATCCCTTGAGAAATTAAAAAAGTCCCTTGAGAGTCAACAAGAATGTCCAAATTTTGCCCACGTAACTGCTATTCTCCTACTTTCGCTTGTAAATAAGCTAAAAAGTCGAAAAAACGAGCAAACATGGGTGACAATTGCAGACAATCGGCGGTTGACCCCACAATGCCTATAACATTGATATAAACCAGGCATAATTAATCGATGATCAATAACATCAATTGGTAATCAATGAGTAATCAGTTGATTAGTCATTGATTATTGGCGATGATCAATAAGTAATCAATGATAATTTTCTTTTTAACTGCTGTTCCTGTTGACGAAACTACGGCTTCATTAAAGGTCAAATAACCTTCCAGCATGTCGAGACGTAAATAAGTGCAATATTTTACTTTACCCAACTCTTTATTCAATGACAAAACAACCTAACAGGAACCAACCAGCCTGAAAACGAAAAAGCAAGTACGCTGATAAGAATCAAAGTTCTACGTGGTTCAGGTTATAGATTTTGTTTAGTTGATGTTCATCAGCAGTTACATTACACACCAGAATGAGATGATATTGATGAATAATGAATGAAATCAATGACTAATCAATGCAATCAATGACTAATCGATGCAATGGATGACTAATCAATGACCAAAAATTTTGTGGCCTATCGATTAGTCATCGATTACTCATTGATCATCGGCAATAATCAATGACTAATCAACCGATTACCTATCGATTACCTATTGCTTTTTCACTGTCACGCAATAAAAAATAATCAAACCATTCAACTACAGAAGCATGAATTCAAATATTATAGATGATAAATAGATAAACAATTTCTCCAAGTTTGGGTCTGTGCGGGACCGCGCGATTTCGACCTTTCCACGATAAAAGCAGGGAGCCGCCAAACTGTGTCCGCCGAGGGACACAGTATGGCGGGAGAAACCACTGGAACCATGTACAACAGGGCCACCTGGCTAAGAGCAGTACACCACAAAACACCACTAATACGAAATGCAATCAGGGGAGGCCCAAACAAAACAGCGCACGCACTCAGCGATCACAACGACGGAGAACTCAAAAAAATGCTGTAAAAAGAGGACACCGGAGTTTTTTTAGTTTATCAGCCTATGACAAAATTGAGGCCTGATTTTGATTTCAGATTTTATGACGTAACATGAAAACCAAGAATTGATTACTCATTGATTTCATTGATGTCATTGATGTCATCGATTAGTTATGCCTGGTATAAAATCTTTTCATTTTACGTGATTGAGATTGTCGGATTAGCTCAGTCGTGGACGTATACAAAACATGGACCGGGGTCCATGGACCACCCCTGTGGACCCGGTCCATGGACCACCTTGTGGACCCGGTCCATGGACCACCTCTAATTTTCGAAAGAAAATCAAAGTGTAGAAGGGTGACCCTATTTGGGGTAATGGCGGAATATCCTAAAACGCGGAAAGAGGGAATATCCTAAAATGCGGAATTGTGAAACATTAAAAAAAAAAGAAGCAACAACAGCAACAAAAACAAACAAACAAACAAAAGGAAAATTATAATTGCTAACTTTCTCAGACAGCGATAATAACTAATAAGGCTATCCTTCGAAGAATACTCGAGTGATCAACTAGGAGGATTTCGTAAAATTACAAAGTTCTCGTCCCGCCCGAGACAATGAAATGTATAATTCCGAAGTTCGTTAACGAAGCCGTTAGAAAGAAAACGAAAGGGCCTGAAATTTACTGAGTTCGTACTGAGAAATTAAAAAAAATAAAACCCACAACAAGGGGTTTCCAGATGGTCACCCATCCAAGTACTAACCCCGCCCAACAGGGCTTAACTTTGGCGATCAGACAAGAACCAGTTCTTTCCTTGTGGTATCACTCCAAGACGAAGCCAAGAAAGACTGACAAGACTCATGCAAATAAAGAACAGAAATACCTGGTTATAATGGATCTTTTGAACAATGATTTAACTGGACTAACACTGTTATAAGCTGATTTACGCACTCTTTCCAGATGATACCACATGGAAAGCACAGGTTCTCATCCGATCGCCAAAGTTAAGCCCTGTTGGGTGGGTTTAGTACTTGGGTGGGTGACCATCTGGAAACCCCTGGCCTTTTTGTGAATTTCCTTTTTATTAATATGTCAGTACAAACTCAGTTAATTTCAGGCCCTTTCGTTTTCTTTCAAACGGCTTCGTTAGCGTACTTCAGATTTATACGTTTCATTGTCTCGAGCGGGACGAGAACTCTGTAAAATAACGAAATCCTCCCTCGATCACTCGAGTATCCTTCGAAGGATTAAGAAGATGTATAAAGAACCCTTCGTTTAATTTATAGGGTATATTTACTTTTTACTGGTTTTCTACTGCTAGCAGCCGTTGTAAACAAGTTGGATTTTCTGTCACGGCAACGAATATCCGGTGAATTTGTCTTGTTGTCTTTGTCACTCATTTCAGCTGTTTCATTTTTTTCGGCGGTTTCGTTTTAGTGGTTTAGCTTGTTTTGGTTGTTTCGTTTCGGTGGTTTCATTTCGTTGTTTTGGGTTTTGGTACCTGCCGTCCATTTTTACCCTGTCCCCATTCTACACTTTGATTTTCTTTTGAAAATTAGGGGTGGTCCACAGGGGTGGTCCATGGACCGGGTCCACAAGGTGGTCCATGGACCGGGTCCACAGGGGTGGTCCATGGACCCGGGTCCATGTTTTGTATACGTCCGCTCAGTCGTGTAGGTTTCAGGATGGAGTGAGAGAGGTCGTGAGATCAAAACCCAGAAGTGTCTGTTCCTTTTTCCCTTTTTTTCTGTTTTTACCACGCAGCACTAAAATGGTTTGTTTATTCTATCGCTCCTGTATACATTGGAGAATAAAAGCATTTACATGTAAGCCGTAAAGTAATAACGCTGTAAATAAATATATCAGAACATATAGACTGATTCAGGTAAGTATACGAAAGAGATCGATCAGTGCATCGCAAAACTTGTTTATCGTATTTGAAAATTCCGACGTAATCTTTGCAAATATAGGAAACTATGTTATGCAAGGAATCTTCTATGTATAGTATGAATGCGCGAGTTTCAGTTTCATGGCTTGTAACGCATGCAAATATCGCATGTTGCTTCGCTTTGGCGGCTCTTAATGTCCACTTTTTCGGAGGTCAAGTACCTTCTACACATAATTTTCAGCCGCATTTTGTTTCTTTGCTTTTGTCTTCCTTGTTAAACCTTAAAAAAAGCCTTATTACGGCCGCCTTCCTACACTCTTACTTCTCTTATCAAAATGTTTACCACTGATGGACCAACCAACCAACCAACCGACCGACCGACCATGTGAGTGAAGTCGGGCTACCCACTATACTCCTTCATTGAAAATTCAGTCGTAAAAATGGGGATCACCAGACTCGTTTTTGAGTTTTAAGCACAAAGTTAAAATTAAGGGTGTTTTTAACAGGTTAAACTGTTGCTATGGTTACCAGTGATGTCAAGAAAATATCACAACTTGATTATCAATGATTGGGCATTTGTTTGATACCTGCATTTTTTAGCAGTCACTGATAAATGTTTGTAGCAATGACCCATCAAAGTATGAGACCTGGAAAGTGCTGGAATCTGTTGAGCTTCAGTCTTTATTTGTATTTGCACCAATAGATGTTAATTGTAGGTGAGCCTGCAATAATATCTTCTTTTGTTGAGAAGGTATGCAAACAAGGCGAAAGGGTCAAAACATCGGTTAAAACAATGCAGAATGACCCTTTCGCCTCATTTATGTGTCAAACCACAGGGAACTGCAAAAAGAGCTATTATATTGAACCTATCAATATTAAGCTGGAGAGGGAGCTCCATGCATAGGTGGGGAATTAAACAGAAAATATTTGCCTGTAGTGAGAACTTTTGACCATTTTAGTACACTTTCTAAAACAAAACAATTATCAACGTTTAGTGACCCTTTTAATCACCTAAAAATGCCCTTGGTTTTTGCATTTTCAAGAACAGAAAATTCCAGCCAAGTTCAAATGCTCACATATGCCTGGCTTCCCCCTCCCCAGTAAACTTGTGCTTGCACAAGTTTAACAGTTTAACAGTCCTCAATCAAAATGACCTGAGCTGACTAATTCTCATTGCCACATCACCTGTTGTCCAACTGACTGGATCAGCTCCATTTTATTGTAGGTTCTAAAAGCTTCAACAGTGTTTGTATTGATCAAAATTCCTGACATGGGAAAGGTTTTCTGAGGTACTGGCTTCTCACTGCAAAAATGACACAAAGCATACATTAAATAAATACAACTGTTTCTTGCAAAGTGCCTTGAAAAGATTGAAGAAAGATCTACCTTAAGATAGATCATTTTAGTCTTCAGATCAAAGCTGTTATTTTGACACCAATGAGTTGTTCAATCCTATATGAATCCAGCCAAATGAACAAAGCAACATTTGGCTTACGGTACTTTGCAAAATGGTACATTGCGAAACAGTACTTTGCGAAATGGTCCTTTGCGAAACGGTACTGTAGGTAAAAATATTAAATGGGGCAAATAAACATTGATTGCAAAACAGGTAGAAGTCGACCCAGGTTTGCATGACGGATAAATGTGATGCCTGGGAGGAAATGAAGAGTCTTGCAACCCATTTCTCCGTTGAACTGCATGAAGTATCTTCACTGGTTCGCATTGAATGCGACCCTGGAAAGATAACACATTCCCCGCAAATAAAAAATAAACAAAATTCCTGGACCTTCTGTGAAACTTTCATTCAACCTTAATAAACGTTTGCCATGTTAAGAAACAGACTTTTAATGTGTTCGTTTTCATGACTACACATAACAAGAAAGCATGACAAACATGACCATCACGACCTTTATTTACAAAATGGGGCGCTGGGTGGCGTAGATTCATGCACTGTCACATAACAAAGATAAGAAATCCTAGGGGGCAGAAAGATTTCGCTTCCTTCATTTTCGGATGACTAAAGTGAGAGTAGTGCTTTTACAGACGTCTTTATTTTTTATTTTTGATGTTGCCTTCATTCACGTTTGGCATTATGATTCGTGTTTAACAATAAATTATTTCGCGACACGACAAATTTCGATTCAAAAGCTTCTTATGCTGGCACGCACGCAACATTCAATGCGAACCCGTTAAGATATTGCATGCAGTTCAATGGAGAAACGGGTTGCAAGACTCCTCATTTCCTCTCAGGCATCACATTTGTCACGCAAACCTGGGTCAACTTATACCTGTTTTGCAATCAATGTTTATTTGCCCCATTCAATATTTTTACCTACAGTACTGTTTTGCAAAGTACCATTTCGCAAAGTACCGTTTCGCAAAGTACCATTTCGCAAAGTACTGTTTCGCAAAGTACCATTTAGCTTTGTTTCGTTTCGCAAAGTACTGTAAGGGAAAGTTCATTTAATATGACAAGGGGGGGGGAAGAAGATATTGAGGGGGGCTCTGAAAAAATTGTTGGGCTAGGAGGGCGGCTCCGAATATTTGTATACTACAAAACCAACACATGACATCATCAGATTACTAACATCTTCCTGGCGAACATTTTCAGATATGGAGCCAGCCCAATTAGCTACTGGAGCTTCGTACTGCGCATGTCCCAAATCACAACTACATGAAAACGAGGCTCAGACAAATAATCCTTCTTTGCAATGTAGTTTCTGTTTAAAAGTAACCTTTTGACGTTTAATAATGCTTATGTTGGCATGGGCAATATTTTTATTCAGTCAGGTGACCTGTCAATCAAGTGACCTGTCACGGGACTCGTCTGAAAGGTCAAGTTGTTAAGAAATACTGTAGGTTGTTTTGGAGAAAAGTATGACACTGTATGAGACAGTTACATCTTCACAAGAAGCATTTCAATGCAGGGAACCAGGATTTTTTCAGCTACTGGATCTTTGTTCTGTACATGTCCCAAAGCACATGTGCATGAAAACGAGGCTAAGACAAGTGACCAAATTTTACAGTATAGTTTATCACTTGATTTTAGTATAGGCCTAAATTGACCGTGTTTGTGATTAGAGACAAGAATATCAAACTTTTTATGCTGTTTAATTACATGCTTTCCGACATTTGTTGTTTACATAATTTGTACATCCCACTCTAATTCACTGAATGTTTTCTTGTTGTTTGTCCTTCGTATTCGAAGATGACCATAAGACATCTAGATTCTTTGGTGAGTCCGCAGATGGCTGATAAGGCCAATCTGGGCAAGGAAGCCTCTCCCACATGTTTTCTTAGAATAGTGCTAAAGGTACATTCGTCATAGATAAGCTGACAGAGATTCTGCTAGTAAATCGTGTATGATGTTTCTCTAATCCATCCATTCCTTTAATATCTCATGCTATTTTGCGGTAGTTACATTATAGATAAGTCAGTTACAGTTACCACCGCAGTTATACAAGCCTGTGCAAGCCAAGCTTGCCTTTGCACACTTACAACGACCTGTGCATGCAGTCTTGCAGGTGCAGCGGATGAGTTCGTAGCAAGTATCCTTCATCTGGGGCTGTGTCGTCCAAACTGGAATCCAAGCCTTGTCATTACATTGCCAGCCCCATTCAGAAGGGCTTGGAAGAACTGGTTGCGTTAAAATTGTTTGGGCCCAAACATATCCACCTTGATACACTGCACGCTTTGTGTGTTGTAGGAGTGCCGCTTGGGTTGGTGGAATCTTTTCCAGGGTCCTAGACTTCTTAGAAAAGAGTTCCTGTCTCTCTTCATTTACCTTTGCCAGATTACTTGTGCGGTCGTATAGAAGAACAACAAAACGTTCAATCACCGCCAAGGAAGCATCATCAACCACTTCAGGTAAGGAGGATAAGGCAAGCAGAGTAGATGTTAGCTCTGGGAATACATCCCAGATGTCCCATGCCGTCTTCTTTCCTCTGCCCGCGAAGAAGGAAACGGTGTCGCATCCAGTTAGGGCGTGGAACATGGGCAAAACTGCAGCTCTTTCACGCCCTAACGATGAAGCAATGGCATGGGCAGCAATGTTCTGCAAGTGTTTCCCTGTGCCATATGCGACCCACAGTTCCTCTGCTGGGATGGTGTTTACAATGGATGCAGCTAAAACAACTACGCCTGTGTCGTTGGTCCTAATCATTATTCTCTGATGTCCACAGAGACTGGCATCCAAAACGTGTACCATCAGACATGTGTCTGCCTCTTCATGGGTGCATGGTGCAAGGCTAGCCAGGTCTATTCTGTTGGTGGATGACAAGACACTCTCTCCAGAAGTGGTATACAACTCCTTGTCACGGGGTATCTCCATTGACACAACGTAGCTTGCTAATAGAAGAAACAGCTCATTCTTGTTCTCATCATTTCGAAGAAAGCCTTTCCAGTCTGTGGGGATTTGCGTTGACATTGTGACTTGACGGCGCTGACCAGTGCCTCTTCTTTCGCGCGTTGCTTTCTTCAGTGATCCCTCTTTATACACGTCCCACACCAAATCTACTCGTTTCACAGACTGGAGCTGTCTTGCAATGTAGGGACCAAACACCGTTTGGCAGTACTCTTCAAAGGTACGTACCGTTCCTGGCGGCAGCATCTGGACAATAACTGCTCCATCCAGTATGATTGCATCTGGAGTTGGCTGTCCTGTCTTTGGGGAAGCAACAGCCTTAAGATCGGCCTTCTGCCCTTCTATCTGCCTTCTGCCCTTCTCTTAGCTGACCTAGGTGAGATAGGGAGGGTGGCCACGGCTGGTTCTCGAACTTGTAAAACTCTTCCAAATCTCCATCATGACTCTGGCATGCAATGTAAAGCCTAGAGAAGAGGGCGCAGTCCTCTTTGAGAATTCCAATCTTTTCCTTATCTTTTGAGGGTGCTTTCTTGCTTGAAGTGGCGAACATCTGCAACTTGTTCTTTTTGATGGTGCCTGTCACCGGCTTGCTTCGGTCGATAAACCGTTCCTGAACGAATGTGTTAAATTGAGCCTCTCCGATCGAGATAACATTTTGTACTGTGTTTATGATGGTTTCGTCTGGGACATCTCTTGTGTGCACTGCTATGAGATCTTTGCTCTTTTCACAGAAAGGATTTCCTAGCTCTTCGAGCGATGAGGCAACGTTCAGGACATCTGTTGCAAATGCGGCTTGTGTAGCTGGTGTTTGTTCATGATGTTGATACTTTGGTGTTCACGTTGAATCTTCAAATTCTTTTGTCATACGCGCTACTTCCGGCCCACCTACCATCCACCTTCTGAGTGCTGCAGGGTTCTCTGTCAACCCAACTGCTCCTCCCTCTCCCTTTACTTCTGAATTTAGCTGCTCATGGGCTTGATCAAGTGCGATGGAGGAGAGCAGCCACTCCGACTTGTGTACCACAAATGATCCATGGCAAAACTTTTGGAACACATCTCGATGTTGGACAGGAAGCTCACACATGTCCCGAATGTGAACTGAAAGCCACCTTGCGTAATTGATTTGGTCCAGGGCAAACATCCAAGGGATAATCTTGATCAGCGCATAAACATAGAGGGCAAAGTCAGCTTCTCTGAAAGCTCGAGCAAGTTGCAAACAGCAAATTTCAAAATGAAGAACTCGATCCCAGTATAGAAACAGTGGGTACTTTTTTGACATCTCTTCTTTCCACTCATCAAACGACTTCACTTCTTGACCGTCAGTTACGGTGGAAACGTATACCTGTTAGGCCTTATGCTGCAGAAGGTGAAGACTGGCAGCCGTCACTTGATGCGCACGCCTTGTTCTTGTTAGGTGGCTTGCGGTGAGAAACGAATTGGCCACACCTGAGTTGCTACACCTGCCGTGGATAGAACCTCCGTCCACCGCTACCATCCATCCATTCCAAGTGCTATAGGCTGTCACAAGGAAGCCCACCGAGCAAACAAAGTGACCCCGTAAGACCGGCAAAGCCCACTGGACGCTAGCCAGCGCAAACAGGGGCGGTCGAAGGCAAACCGGAACTGAGCTGGACACATGGGCACGGCAGCCCGAGACGTCAAGAGTGTT
Organism: Oculina patagonica; assembly: GCF_052425735.1. NCBI lineage: Eukaryota > Metazoa > Cnidaria > Anthozoa > Scleractinia > Oculinidae > Oculina > Oculina patagonica. The sequence continues at coordinate 18,373,441 of NC_135762.1, forward strand.
TGATCACGCCAGCGAATGGGCGCCAAAAACATAGGAAGAAGAGTAATGATGGCAGGCGAGGAGGTCAGAGAAGATGCAAAGCACGGACGCCGCCCAAGACACTGTATCATGTTGGTTGCACTCTTCCCTTGAAAGCAGTTCATTAATGTTCTCCAACCAGTCTTTCTCCTCTTCTTTTCCACGATCTGATGTAATTGGATGAGATTTAATCCTCCCTGTTATCTTTGGAGCACAAAGTTCAGTCGAAGATACTGTCACAGGAGGTACATCACAGTAGCATGAAGGAAGTTGAGCCACTTTCTTAGAACTGCTGCACTGGGAGGGATCAAATGTGTCAATGTTTCTTTCATTACCTCTCTCTTCAGACGTTGGATGTTGGGCAAGAGAAATAGCAGTGCCATGGAATGAGTCTTTGGAGGTGGTCGAGCTAGGATTATGGTCAATATTGTCCACTGCCGCTGTAGTAAACAATCCGTTGCGTAGTTTGGATGGACAAACGACTGCTTCTCTCTCATACCTTGTTGTGACACTGTTAGCAATGTCTGTAGAAATAGATAGTACCCTGTCGTAAGAGATACACATCCCAAGTTTAAAAAAGGCATCAATGAGAGATCTGTCCCTTGTTGCTCCATGGATTTTTAGAGCTGCGTAGATGGGGAGGGGACACTCTTTTTCTCGTATGTGATGGTTGGTAGACGGCTCTTTTCGAACACGGATGCGTGAGATGCTGTTGAACATGAGCAGCTGTGCGATTGTAAGAGATGCCTGATTGGGAACTATGTCTGCACTTTCGGCAGCAGTTTCCTTGTTGACAATTGATGAGCCTTTAAGAATCGTGTCAATCAGAATCTTCAGAGACACAGGAATTGCATTCTTCTGACAGTTTGGTTGGAACGCTCCATTGAATGTGTTCTTCACCCTTAACATGTCTCTTCTGACAATGTTTGCAGCCTCGGCCAGGTGACACGCTTCGGAGTCTTTCTCTTTTGCTTGTTTAATCATGCCACCAATATCTTCCTTTAAAACGAGAACAACATCTCTACCTTGGTTTACAGCTGTTTATTCTGGAAAAGTGGTTAAGATTCTCTCCCTTAATCTAGAAGTATTAATTCTTTCACACTCAACCTCTAGCTCCTGCAGCTTTGAGAAAAATAATTTTCCCAGTTCGCTCATCTTAAACACAGGAATGTCTTCATCTCCTTCTTCTAGAATCTCATCGATATAAGAAACCACCTGGGCAAAAGCAAGCTCATCTAAATCTGAGATTGTGGTGTGCGACTTTTTCAAGGTGGCCGACCTTTTATCTCTTGCCCGATTGTACAAAGAAACAAGGCATGCTGTGTGATACTTAGCATCCAATGCCACCATATCGCGATTCGACAACTTAGCTATCAGCTTTCCATCATTCAAGAGAACAGCGCAATCTCTAACCTTTTCAACCACCTTACAGGTTTCCGCTTGATGAAGATTCGATTTGCTGTCAGGTTTTTCACAGAAAAAGCAGCAATCTTTAGTGCTAGCCTCTTTAATACTAGATCTCCTTGACTTAATAGGACTACCAGCTTCATCTATCGATGCTTCAGCTAACTTTCTCTTCTTTGCACGACTTAACTTAGTGTTACTGAAACGATCTCTGCAGTATTTGTGCCACAACGCCTTGTGATTAGCTAGTGTTTCCTCTATTCCTGTGCCTTCATCAAACAAGTCAATGTTAATGTCCATTGGCAACAAGCCAAGAGTGTTAAATTCCTTTATATTGTTTGCGAACGACCTGTACCCGACACCACTGTCTTTTCTTTTTGAACTTGCAGGGCACTGTAAATGTTCAATCGAAGGCTTTTGACAGATGATGCAATACCTCCAATCCATGATATTTGGTTGTTTAACATCAACTAAAATTGCATGA
>NC_135762.1:18375846-18425846 GCF_052425735.1 Oculina patagonica
GTGGTGGACTGTAGTGGAATTATGGGACTGATAAACATTAGTCACGTGACATAGCACATGGAGCGAGCAACAGTCGAGCAAACGCGAGTCTTCCTTCTTCTTGAGTTCTTGTCGAGTCTGCATCTCCTCGTTTACAGTTAAAGTGTATATAAAGTTGTGTTTACAGTTCATTCTCGTAGTGGTTACTCTCAATTCCCCCGCAAGTCTCTTTACAGGAGGAGGGGGGGGGGCTCTAAAATGTTTTCGACTACCAAAGGGGGGGCTCTTAAAAAATTGAACCCCTAGCTAGAGGGGCTGCTAAAATTTCAAGCTTCGAGTTTCAATATCTTCATCGCCCATCCCCCCCCTTGTTATATTAAATGAACTTTCCCTAAGCCACAACATGTCAATGGCAGACAAGTAACAACTGAATTTTAGCCCGCTGCCCAAGGTAACAACATACTTTAAATGTTAAAACTTTGTCTTGCTGAACTTCCCTAGTTGTGCCTGTGTGTCAACTGATAATTGCAATTAATAATGACTGACTTTACTTTTGGACTTTGCACTACTATTTGGAGGGTTGATGCTTTCAGAGAGTGGGGGATTGGGGAGTCTACTTTCAGGTGGCTAGTTAACAAGTGTGCCTTACATAGAATCTCCAGCTTTATAAAATGTTATGTTAGTGCAGAGCCCTGTGCGATTCTTTGCCAGGGATTCTCAGTACCATTCAGGGTCACAAGACATCCAAAAGTGCAAGCACAAGTTTATGGGTCACCACTGCACAATCTTCAATTTCCTGGACACAAACTTTTCCAGTTCAGGCCGCAATTTCAGGTAACATTGTCGTTCCTATGTTTGTATCCACCTCCTGCACACTATCCAGCCCAGTAGGGTGTGAATTGCAGGTTGCAGGTTGCAGGTTACAGGTCAGGATTTCACTTAAATGTGAAAGAAGTTGGATAGCGTTTTTGTTTTATTGTTTCACACGGCATGTACTAAAACCCGAAACAACAAAACAAAACCACTGAAACGAAACGAACGAAACGAGCGAAACCACCGAAACGAAACCACTGAAACAACCGAAACGGCCGAAACGAGACGAAATCACCGAAACAAGCAAAACCCATTACAATTATTGAGAGCTAACCGTAAACAGGCTAACCGGAGTGTATAGTAGGCTAACCTAAGTGAAACATAGGCTAACCGGAGTGTGTAGTAGGCTAACCGGAGTGTATAGTAGGCTAACCAGGGTTTATAGTAGGCTAATCAAAGTGTAAAGTAGGCTAAACAGGGTGTATAGTACCGTAAGTGACGGAATTCTTGAAGTTTTGCTTGTTTCAGTGATTTTGTTTCGTTTCGCTCGTTTCGACCGTTTCGGTTGTTTCGGGGGTTTCGTTTTGCTCGTTTCGGCGGTTTCGGTCGTTTCGTTTCGGTGGTTTCGTTTCGTTGTTTCTGGTTTTAGTTTATGCCGTTTCACACTTACGCCACAGCGAAAAAAACAGAAGTTGAGATTTCTGGAAGTGTATTGGTTGACGTTAATGCACGTGGTCCTTCGGCAGGGTCGATTTGTGAAGATGGACTTCATCGAACAGCAAGTAAGCCGCCCTTTTTATGTTTTCTTGCCAATTAAATGGATTTATCAATGAATGATCGAGGTTTTCATATGACAATTCATGATTTCTTAAAGATTTATCTTGTAGATATGGAAGTAGTGATAAACACAGCGATAACGAACCTGCTGATCTCATGTCGGGAGACTTCTACTTCAGTTGTTTATGTTGGTGTTTATGTTGGTGTTATTGGTATTCGTCAGCAAAGTAAATTTATACAAATGTCCGGGTAATTTAAATACTTTTATGATAATTAATATCGAGATCAACAGGGTTACAACAGCAACAATTATTATCGTGAGCTTGAATCTTCTATTTTTTCAACAACAAGTCCAAGTTCTAAGGTAATCAAAGTAGTGCCGATTGTTTAAAAAGTAAATATTGAAATGTAATAAACTTTAATTGACGTTTCTATTTCATGTTTTCTGTCTCCTCTAGCCGATACCAAGTAAAGTTAAAGGGAAAGGTTCGGCCCAATCAACTCTATTTTATATTGTTCATGAACCAATCAAATGGGAGAAGATAACTCTTCGAAACGATCTGTGCAAATCCTTTAATTTCCGAGTGAAGTACATTCATAGCCTGCACGTACATCAATAAGAGCATAAGTCCAACCTGCAACCTGCAAATTACCCCCTTCGATCCAGCCCTGCTTTCAGTTATATTTCCTTGTTGCTACCAGTGGGTTCTCAGCCGTTGAGTGTCGGGGGCATTGCAGTTTCTCCGGTTTGCGCCATTTCTGCTTTAGCTCCTGTTTCTAGAGAAGATTTTGCCAATGGCCCAGGCTATTCACCCATCCCAGACAAGCTGGTATCCAAGACCTCCTTCCAGATAATTTGAAAGCTAACGAAGTCAAAACACAAATGTTCCTGGATGGCAAACTAATGGTTGCTCCGGGGCGAAAGCATATGGTAGAAATCCAAGATATCCTCACATGTCGGAAGCATTCACCACTATCATAATAATAATAATAATTTATTTCTAGCGCATTACACTAAAAAATCTCAATGCTCTTACAAGAAATATATTTATATAAAGAAACAATAACGAAACAATATTAAGGGAAGTAGATAAGATATTTAAATTACAATGGGATAAAATAATAAATTCATTATCGTATTGTGTCTCTCAAACGACAAGATGAATAGATCTGTTGCACTTCTACAAGCTTCTCATCATTCAAACGGCTAAGAAATTCCCTGATAGGGCTTGGCAGCACTATGACACAGCCTTTTAGCAAGGATGCAGCAGCCACAGGTCTCTGGGACTGGTCAAAGATGAACCCCATCCTTAACAGTTTTTCACACCCTGGTTCCAAACCAACCATCATCTGGTACAGTGGACCCACAGGCTAAGGTCACCTCATCTCAGTCTGGCTTAGATAACAACCCAAATTCCTCTCAGTTTTGCCATTCCTGGGACAAAGGTCATTGCCTATGGCCTTTTGGCTGCTGTCGCTTTCACTATGCCTGCTAAGTCTGCAACAGAAATTACTGCAGTGCACCTGCCCGTACAAGTCTACCCAGGGTGTTCGGCAATCTTGATCACCCTCCCCAGCAGGGAGTAAACATTGATGCCATTTAGCCAAAGTCTCTGCATTTTGTTAATAGTGTAATTAGTTCCAGCTATTCCAGCTCCTTGTGTTCCATTATTTCAAGTTCCAGATTTTCATCTGTGGATTATTAGATTTCCAGTTATCCAAGTTACAGTTTTCCCTTTTGCACTTCTTCCAACAGTTTTCCACTTTACAGTTATGATGGCTACAGTGGTTTGCATTCCAGTCAGCCAAGTGCTCATTACTCCTTATCCAGTTTTTCTTATTCTCAGTCTTCCTAACTATGTTCCAGTTTCATCCCAGGGCGAACAGCGAGTCACCTCATGCTCTTTAGGACTCCAGTCTAAGCGAATGGGCCATGGGTGCTTCACAAAGACGAATACAGATTTCTTTGGTTCTCCTGGGCACCCCACATCTTCCTCAAGATATTCTCTCACTTCTGGAATTGACCCCCTCTTTAGATGGCATTTCTCTCTCATGCATCCTCCTTCCATGGTAACTCCCATTAAAGTGGATAAGCTCAAGGCTGAATTAGGTGGCTATACCCAGACCATGCCAAGATAGAACAGATCATCATGGGTCTTCATCATGGTTTCCAACTTGGATTTGATCCAAAGTCCGTCTCTCTTAGGTCTGTTTTCCAAAACTTGTCTTTAGCTTTGCTTTAGCCCTCTGTTATCGACATCTATTTGGCAGATGAACTAAAAAAGGAAGAAAAGCTGGTCCCTTCTCAACCCCTCCTGTCCCCAACATCCACACCAGTTGTTTTAGCATCATACCAAAGGAGCATCAACCAGGCAAATGGTGTCTGATTCTAGATCTTTCGAGTCCAGAAGGGATGAGTGCCAACAATGGCATCCCAAAGGGACCCTATAGCATGCAGTATATATCGACAGAAGATGTCATCGACGGGATTATGGCTCACAGGCCTGGAGTGGTGATGGCTAAATTGACATTGAGAGCGACCTTTACCTTTGGTCCATCTACCATTTTGACAGTCCTTGGCAATAAAATAAGTTACATTCTGTTTTACTTCAGGCCCAGTTACTTAAAGAAGTTTGACTGTGTTGCCAGCTAATTGGATGAGTGGTCGCAAAAAAAAGCACTGCAAGTGCAATGAATTGGAATCACTTATTGGCAAGCTGCAACACTTCTGTAAGGTAGGCCCTGCAGGGCCCAGGGGGGTACTCCGGGATCAAGTGACGGGGAGTGCGAAGGATTTGGGGGTTCGATTCCGGGATTTTTGGGTAGGAAAATTTGGAGGTATTTTTGGGTGACTGATTAAATAGGGGATTTGGGGGAAAAATCAACTAAAGTGTTGGTGCGGCCTGGATTAGGGATTTGACTAGGGATTTTGGGCGTTTTTGGTCCAGGGATTTTGGGTAAGTTGGGAGACTTAGGGATTTTGGGTCCTGAGTGCCTCCATCGATCATCCCCGTCACTGATCCCGGAGTACCCCCTGGGCTGCAGGGGCGTACTTTCCTGCACCGGATGATCAACTTGTTGTCAGCTTATAGAAAAGAAGACCATCCTATCTGGCTCAACAAAGATCTTCACCTGGATCTTACCCGGCCGCTGGACCTCTTTTGCTCTTGGGATGGTTGCCATTTCTTCCTTTCTCCTCAGTGGGCACCTTTACCTGATTTTCAGGTATCGTCTGATACGGCCTCTTGGCTACAGGGTCATCGATGAGCAGGACAAGTTTTCGGGTTCTTGGTCCTCTGTACAAATGCCCGTCTATAGCATAGAAAAAGCTTTTTCCTGTGGTGGTAGCAGCCTCACTCTGGGGTTTCCAGTGGTCCTCCAGACGTGTGGAATTCTGTTCTGACAAAAGTGCAGTTGTTGAGTTTTTACACTCTGGAGCCTCTTGTGACCCCTACTTTATGGTTCTCCTCTGGTGCCCAGCTCTCTTGGCGGCACAGCATAGTTCCGCTTTCACAGTCCTGGACTCATATAGCAGGAAAACTGAGCCCTGTTGCTGAAGCCCTGTCTCACTTTTATTTTCAGAAGTTTCATCTCCTGGCGCCTCATGCAGCTTTCAAGGCAACACCTATCCATGCAGACCCCCGCTTGCCCAATCATGGCACACAAAATAATGGCCATATAAAAGAGCCAATCATAGGCAGTATTATAGAAAACCTGGGTAACACGCGAGGGGCGGAACAAGCTTTTGGTCGCTGGTTCACAGACAGACTTTACCAGGGTTTAGTTCATCTGCAACGCAGGCTAGCTCTCAAGCTGACCCCATATTTTAGTTAAAATGGACATTTCATGTCAGCTCAAAATAAAACATGCATTTTAAGCTTTTCTTACGAGGATTGGCATTAAATTTCTCAAGATTGCTTTAGAATTTAATAGCGGGGTCAATTAGAGAAATGAATTACAGTGAGATGTTTCAAACAGTAGTGAGTACATTAATATTATTTTCAGGTAATTACTTTTTGCACTTATTGCTCAAACTTTGAGCAGAATCCGTCTAAATTTTTAAACCTGAATCATATTCAGTCTTAAAAAAATCTGATGGGAAATCTCTAAGATGCATAACAGACTGAAAAAATTCAACCATAAGCATGCACTTAAATGTATTCCTGAAATACAAGAGTGAAGGTGATGTCAAGGAAACTACAGACTGGGGCTCAAGCACGGGATTTTTATGACTAGCTTCAAAAGGTTTCCAGGTAAGTTTCAACAAGGAATTCAAACAGGTCAAATTCCCACTGCCCCCACCAAACCATTAGAAATTTTCGATTAAATTGCTGGGTCAGGCAACCAACCTTGTCAGTCAAGATTTTTTACCTGATCCCCCTTGTTGTCTGGAACATAATCAGTCCTTAAAAAAAGATGATGGGAAATCTCTAAGATGCTTATAACTAACTGAACAAATTCAACAATAAGCATGCAAATAAATTCCCACTGCTCCCACCTGACCTTTAAAAAAATTTTCCATTTAATTGGTGGGTCAGGTAGCCGACCTTGTCAGATTTTTGACCTGAGCCCTCCTGGAACATAATCAGTGGCTCGTTTCTCAAAGATCCCAAGAAGTTTTTGCACCCGGAAAGCCATAGCAAAATCTCAAACCTTATGATTGCAGAGCTGTTCTATTCCATGCTATTTTAAATATGAAAAGCTCTTTTCATACAAAGTTTAAGGCCTGTACACTTCCCTGCTTTTAAGATACAGATAACTAAAAATGGCTTTCCAGGCCCGAAAAGTTTCCAGGGCTTTTAAGAAACGGGCAGTTGACCATGGCTGGTGTAAAGCAACCAGTACTCCATGATTAATTTCAAAGATTTTGTGCCAAAGATCTATGTTTACAAAATTGTTTAAAACAAACCTAAATTTTAATATTTCATACTTACATAGAGAAAGCATTGTAATCCAGGTTGAAGCGACATGGAAGCCCAACTGGATCACCTAGAGTTAAAGCATTTTTTTTAGGAAAAACATCTGCAAGCTACATTGTAGTACACTGATTGTAAGGATTCATGCTCAAGTTTTGCTACTGTAAAATTTTAATAACACTGCAAACCAATTTGTCAATAACCAAGACTTTGATCATGCTTCTATTGTGGACAAGGCTCATTATTTCCATGAGAGGTTTTTTGTCGAAGCCTGGTATTCCCAGAGAGACAGCATGGTCATGGAACATACCGTATTTACTCGAATAAGCGCCGCAGCGTTTATTAAATTTTTCGTGCCTCAAGTGTGGCGCTTATTTAAAATTTGGACGCCACAAAGAATCTTCTGATTGTCAGTATTTGTCTCTTGCTGAAGAGAGAAGTGGCACTAGCTGTCCTGGTAAAGCTTGCAGCCTTCACAACAATTACACCTGGGGGGGGGCACTCCCTTATTAGGGGACGTGCAGCCCAATAGGGTATGGTTTTCAGGCTTTTCTGTCTTGAATGGGGTATATATTTCACCCCTTTTTGTCTTAAACGGGATATCTTTGCATGCACCGATGTCAAACAGGATAGGCTTATCTGCCTGCAGAGGTGTAACAAGCCGAATTTTCACAAATTCTTCCGTATTGCTGACTTACGTTGACTTCAGCATTGATACTTAGCTTAATTCACAATCACAACAAAGCCAGTGAGGTACTTGTTTAATATGTCTTAGACGGGGTATCAAAAATTGGCATTCTGTCTTTAAAAGGGTAGCAAAATCAGAGGTTCATGTCTTAAACAGGGTCAGGGTTTAGGAGGCCGGGCTGCCCCTCCCTACCCGAAATTATGTTGAGTACCCCCCCCCCCCCGGGCATTTACAGAACTATGTACTTTAAGAATGTTGGATACAAAACAAATGGGCGAGAAATAAAACCCTCACTGTGAACTGCAAAACATCGCTTTTGATGAAAAAATGTAGAAGTTTGTTTTAGAGTTGCTTTGAAGTGCAGTTTTAAGTAAAACAGAGTTTCTCGAATTAGCGCCGCATCGGGACTGCGGCGCTTATTCGGGGGCGGTGCTTATTAACTTTTTTGTCCCAAATGCAGCGCTTATTTGAGGGCAGTGCTTATTCGGGGGCGGCGCTTATTTGAGTAAAATACGGTATTGACATTTCAGAAGTTTATAAGTAGTCCCTTACAATCTTGTACAGCAGTCATTCGTTATCTTTTGATGGCATAACATGCAGAATTATGAACTATCATTCAATTGGCTTTTAATAAACTGTAAGGCAAAGGCCAAAATTGTTTGGTTCAAACATCTTTAAAGCAGACATTGTCAGGCAGATGTTTTAGATTTGTTAAGTACTGATGTTCCTGATGTCCCTGACTGTGATTTTAGCATTTTTTGGTTTATCTAGGTCATCTGTTTCAAAATCCAAATTTAAGTTTTTCAAACAAATCAGTTCTTTGAGAGAAAGAAAACAAAAACTTAATAAACCTACAACCATTTTGCTACCGTTATTTTTCTGCTATTTCTGGTTAGTTCAAGATAACAAGTACTTTTTTTCCTCCTTCAATAATTTGCCTTTCTCTTGCTCCAAGTGAAATATTTTTAAGGGCAAAGTATAATCATTGCTTGGTCAAGTGAGCATTAGATTGTGCAAGATGCTCATATTTGGGAATTTAAGCTTAACTTCACATTGTTTAATGCCATAGATCTACCCCTCAGGAAGAATCTTCCCAAGAATGAACGATGGTGTGTAAAATAGACTGAAGGGGTCACTAATAGAGGAGGCAAAGGGAGGGGGAAAGAGAACTTGCACCCAAGTATCAGAGTTTGACATGTCGTTATTCAAAACCCCACCCTCCTGTTTGTCTAAGCTGTCAAACTTTGGTCAAACAGTGCAAACTGTAATGAGGCAGGGTAACACTTGACAGCAGTACATTAAACTTGTGGCCCTCAGATATAACTCAAATATAACTTGCGTGGCTCTGGCACAAAAATAGAACAACAAAGTCTCTCAACATCATGGCTACAACACTCTTTTAGTAAAACGATGTGTCGCATTTGGAATGATTTACCAATTGAAGTCTGCCAGGCTGAGGATCTTGCCACTTTTAAGAAACTACTGGCCGATTCGAAATCATCTATAATAGAAGAAAGCTGCAGTTGCTTTTTTTGTTGACCTTTTTAATTGTATTTTTAGACACCTTTTTAATTGAAATTGTAATTTTTAAAGATCTTGTAATTTTAATAGATACCGGTACCTTTTTAATTGTAATTGTAATTACCTTTCAACTAAAGATAACTTTATATCTGACCAGATTATTAAAACCAAGCTATAGAAATTTTCACAGTTTTAAGGGCAAATCGCCATAAACGCCTTTTTCCAAAGCAGACAATATAAAAACTAATCAAAGAACTCTTCGAGCCACGACTGAATTTTTTTGCCAAGTTTAAAAGTTTAGTTTTCATTCCTTGAAAATTTATGAGCAGCAGGTGATTCAAACATTCCTTTGATGTACATGATAACAGATAAACGGCGGAATGTCAATTACATTGATATAAGATATTTTTGTCTCACGTGACTAAGTGCGCATAAGTAGCGCAGTCGGGTAGGCATCTGACTGCGGATCGAGAGGTCGCGAGTTCGAATCCCAGAGGGGAGAGTCTTTTTTTCTTTTTTCCTTATTTTTTTTCTTTTTTTAACCCATAGCACTAAAATGGTTTGTTTATTATATCGCTCCGTAGGTATGCATTGCAGAATAATTTACATGTAGGCTGTTAAGTAATTACGCTGTAAAAGAAATATATTAGACTGATTCAGGTACAAATGTAATATTGTGCTGTTTTATCTGAAAAACTTTTCCTTTTCTTGGGAACAAGCAGCCATGCACTCGATTTTAGCCAACGCTCTGGTTTCTAGATAGATCCATCGCTTATGAAGTTTATGTGAAACCCGATTTAGTTTTCGAATGCTCCTACATTCGACTACATGTACTACGCTAGCTCGAAAGATAGACACGAAAGTCATCGCCGGATCGATTAATGCAGATTACTGGCTCTCAATGTTCACTTTTTTGGCGGTCGATTACTTAATTCTTCACGTAATTGTCAGCCATATTTTGTTTCTTTGCTTCTGGTTTTTCTTGTAAACCCCTTTAAATTTAAAAGACCGCCTTTATACGGCCGCTTTTATATTACGGCCGCCCTACAAGTATATCTGCTGGTCAGCGGAGTTGCAATGAGAAGTTTACAGATAATGGACCAACCGAAAACCGACCAACCAAGGCTACCCACAATACTCCTGAATAAATTCAGTCGTAAAAATGAATGTCAGTCTTTCTTTCTCTTCTCCTCTTTCTTATCTACCTTCAGTGCTGTTGTTCATTTTTTTTTTCTTTCTGTGCTTGTTTTTAGCCATATCGCAGTGCAATGTTCGTGGTCAAAAACACTCAGGTCACTTTTCGTTGACCACGTTTTTACAAATCCAGTTAGATATAGATTTCTATTTATTTATACCACAATCAAAATTTTGTCTTTTAACTTTTTTTTTTAAAACTACTTTTTATTTGTAATTTTTAAACCGTTTTTTTTTTTTCACGAGAGCATTTTAACGAGCTACGACTCCTAAGCTTTTCCTGGTAAAATATTAAATTATGCCTTTTTGTCTATGTCTATGTCAGAAAAAGAAAAAATCCAAATAAAATAAAAATAACATAAGTAACAATGTTAAAAATTTAAAATAGAAAATAAAACTATGTACAACAATGAATATTAAATACATACTATAAATTTAAAATGATTAAAAATTTAACTCACATGAATGATTGTGTATGAAATCAATAATTTAAAATTTGTTTAAAAAGAGAATGCTTGAAACATTTACAGTGCGTGGCCACCCAACAAACTTTTTTTTTATCTTGTAATTTTTTATGTTTTCACTGTGCTTTTTTAAATACGATGTAACAAGTATCTATTTGATCGTATTCAACTTTGCAAGGAGGCATGCTTGTCAAACAAATAATAATATACGACAGCAAACTTGTGAAAAAGTTTGTTGGGTGGCCACGTTAAGGCGCGTCGCACTCTAACACTAGAACTCCATTTAGGTCCATACTTAGCGAGATCCATTCTTTGATCGTCCTTACACTAAATGTCTTGCTGCCTTCAGTATTTCTCTTACAGCAGGGAATTTGATCAGACAATATCCAGGGGTTTGCCAGGAGGGGGGATGATCTCGACAAATGACAAACTATATAGGCCCTTTCTCCTGTATCTTCTGAATCAGTGTTATGGTCAGCAGGGGGGCGATAAAGAACACACACACTTATGGCAAAGACTAGGGCACAGAGTTCCTGGTGTTGTGGTCTGGCCGATTCACAGGTTTGGTGATGGGATGAGATCATATACATGGGCGGCTAGCGGCTGCCAAAGGCGCCTGATATGCTGATGTCTGATCTTGTCCCTTAACTACAATTGTGAAGTGCATTGAGCTCTGTAAATGCGCTTATAAAAACCATTGTCATCGTCATCATGACCTTGCTTGGAATTGACTGATACAGAATCTCTATCATTCTGCATTTTGCATTGAATTTTAAGTGTACATATTCAAAACACAGAGATCCCTGTGCAAGCTCTCTTTCCTTCCACTTGCCACCCCTAAGAAAGCCTGCTTGACTCCAGTCACAGTCCTTAGGACTGACAGTTCAATTAAGAGTAAACAAATTTTAATGGAAAAGAAATGAGCTTGGATGTAAGATAAAAACATGAAAGGGGGTCATACATGTATGTACAAAAAATAATGAATCATGAATCGCAGAGATCAAATTTCATTTTCCCGAATCACGACATTCTCTTTTATCCTGCTCTTATCTAAAGAAAACTGGCAAAAAGAGTGTTTGAAGAAAGAAAAATTGAGAAACCTGCTTCATATTATGTCTTATCATTCATGCCAGTTGCTGCTGCCTTACAAAACTTTGCGATTATTTTACGGAAGTCACATTTGGTGTTTTCGGTCTTCATAAATCTTCTGGAGGTCTCAGGACTCAAAATTGCATGGAATATCAGTTATTAGTTGAAGCTCTTCATGGGTCATGCTAAACCTTTGGATCACAGATCACAAAGAACAATATTTTATTTAATTCACATTTCACAGAAAATTAAATCAGCTGATCATGCATCACGAGGAATACCCCTGTAAGACCCTGATGAAAGAATAAATCAATTTTCTGCATGATGTAATGACCTTCTTTTTTAAACAGATGGTATGTCAAGATAGATCTGTGTTGTTTCTAGAAAATATGTGAATACCCTCTATCATGGTTGCATCAATATACTTCACCCCCTTCTATGGAATACGAAAATACTTTACTCCCAATACCCTCACCTCAGAATTCCACCATTGTTAGCCCACCAAACATCTCCCCCACCCCCACCTTCCTTTCAGAATTTTGCACTCTTTTCTTGAGCCCCAATTGGAAATTCTTGTTTGAACCCCTAAAAAATCTGGAAAAATATGAAATAGTACAGGATTCTCAACTATTGACAGGACATATATTCTTTTATATCAACAAAATTTCCTACCAGTCCAACACTGCAATTTTACATTCAATTTCTTGAAACAGGGCTCAAAATAATTTTTGGATACTGACCGGTCATGTTGACCGGCCAAATCAATTTTTGCTCGGTCATGTCTCGTTTCTGACCGGTCAAAATATTGAGTATTTACTTTGAAACAATAGCCTATTCTGCCAAAAAATTTGACCCATAAGCTAAAACACTCGTTGTTAAAGAGTATAAGGCTTAGGCTTTAATGTTGTGATCGCTAAAAGTGTCATTTTATTATGTTCGCTTTTTGAATTTCCATTTCTTCTGCGTTCTACTCTACATAAAATAAAATGCTCAGTAGCCGTAATGTTATATTGTTACTCTGCATAGTTTTACATTAGTTAACGACCTATGGGTCGAGGCGATCTTGGTTGTAAGCACTTTACTGGTCTTTATTACCGAACACTAAATAGTAATAGGACATATGCCCATGCTACAAGTGAGATAACTTTGCCTTTGCTCAGACTCGTTCATCGAGCTTCCTAAAAGATGCCCTCGTTTAAAAGTTCTCTTTCTTCAAGACTGCCAAGAGATTAGCGAGAAAGCCTACGTCACTTCGCATTTCAAAAATCATGGATCTCTCCAAGTTTTCAACGTCGACTACAACAGAGAAGCCTGTTCTATGCGGTGCCTGATTGAGCTGCTGAAATATACTTACGGCAAAGTACTTTTAATCATAGATATCCGCAGAAATAGCCTAACACAAGAAGACCGATAGAATTGGCGTGAAACACTTGAATGCCATGGCTTAGAATAAAAGATATTGAGAGTTATCGTTTTGATCTGTAGACGCCGGACGCGGAGACCATTATTTTTATTTTATTTTGTACAGTACGAGCAAACGTTTACCGGAACTCTCTTCGACAATTAAGTAGCACCACGTCATAGGTGGTCACATGTTCAGTTGCGAAATAGGCACAATTTAAAGAAACATTGCTGACTTAACATTCAAAGCGTTTAATGATTTTATTGTTTTCTCATCATCTTGCTGGTGAAAAACACGCTACGAACTCGTACTTTCTAAAGGTGTAAGGCTTATATAGTTTTTTAAATCCACTAACGAGTGCTATTTTTCTCGGCCCTCCCGACAATTGAAACTGTAATATATATTGCGTATGCGTACGCGTGTTTTATAGCAGACGTTGATTGATGCCGTGTTCATTGTTGTCTGTTTAGCGTATTTACAGGCGTGGATGTTTCCTGTTTTATTTAAGCAAACCGCTAACAAATTCGCAGAGCGTGACCGTCTCATCTGTATTCTACAAATTTGTGACTGCAAGCTGCTATGATATTTTATGATTTTACTGTAAAATTTCAAGAAATACTGCAAATAATTTTTGTGTGTGCGTTATTTATTTGAAAGCCGTGTGCGTGACCGGTCAAAATGACCGCCGAACCAAAATTTTGTCCGGACAAATCGTCATTTTGGCCGGACATTGTCCGTTGACCGGCCGTTACTTTGAGCCCTGTGAAACAATCTTTGTTTCGCTTTGAGGTTCTAAAAATCGGTATTCCACCTTTATCAGTACTTGCTCCAAGTAAATGTATGAATAACACACAAAAAGACTTAAAAAGGTAAGTGATTTGATTTCTGTTGACGAAACATCCACTTTTTGGCATCAAAGGACGGTTTATTTAAAACCTCGACTTTCATGAAGAAACCTTGTGCCCCCTAAGTTTTCAAATTTAGTCACCTGCACAGGCCCTTTAGTTGTCAAACAATCTTGGCCCTCGGGGGTGGTGGTGGGGGGACAACACAAGTAAAACTGAACATCATTCTTTTCTTGACAAAAACACTATAAACGAAAGAGCGCCCTTCCCAAGGGTTTACGCATCGCTAGTTGCTCTCCAGGGGGGCAAGGAACAAAAACGTCAATGCAACTTATTAGAATTCTGCGAACCTTGCAAAATCCATCATTCTCTGAAGAAGACAGCAAAAGGCGATCGGAAATTTAGAGTATCCTTTTATATTTTTAGATCTGTTTTAAAGTGCTCCTATGATGAAAATCGCATCTTTCCTTTCGTAGCCGTTTTAAAATATTAACAAGTTCTTATTATGAAATGCCGTTTACTGTTTTCCAATATCACTTTTCTTTCCAGAGATATTCAAGTTTTTAAAATATGCAAATTAGCAAAGCGATGACATCATAGACTCAACCAAATTTTGATCAAATATGAAGAAAGTGATATATATTTGTATCGGAACTCTCTGATTTTTTGCAGTGCTCAACACTCTGCTTGTACCATGGCAACACATTAGGTTCCAGATCCCCACAATGCTAAAGGCTTTTTTCGCCAATTCTGGCATTCTTTATTGTTATTTGTCAATAATGCTTTACATGTGTGATCTGGCAAGCATATGAATGGATAAGGCAGACATCTTGCCAGGGTTTCATTTTTCCGCACTGAAAAATTCTTAAATATTCAAAATAAATTAGCGGGGACTGGAAAAGAGTCAGTTGCCATGGTAACATAATTTAATTATAACTACATGTGTGTCACCTGCAGAACTATTAGTCTGCCCAGTTTCATACACATATGTACGATTGCCGGTTAAAGGGTTAAACATTTTTATATTTTAAATCATGTTACTACTTTGCTACATAATTTAAATGCTTTAGGGCCAATTACAGTATCTTGTTACCAAGCTACGTGGTTGCCACGCAAGGGCAATTTTATTTGAGGTTTTCTTGTATCTCGTGATTAAACTTAGCGACAAAATTTTACAGTTACAGTTTAGTTCTTTTTCGGTTAGAGTCATTTTCCAATCATGGAAATTTGTTCTGCCATTAAAGCAAACTGGGAGGATGAAAATAAAAAACGTTTGTCATACTTAATGAGATTGCAAAACATATACGAAGCCCGAAGCAAGTTTCTGAAACAGCCAAAATATTATTTAACAGTTGTGGCGATGCATTAGAAAACATGCAAATGTGCAGCGCTACCGTATTTTCATCGGTTTCCCCTTCAGCTCACTGAAGAAATCTGTGAAAGTCACGGGCAAAAATTAAAGCATTGTCACTAGAGCTAAACAAATAAAAAAACAGCGATTCATTAATTTCGTCCGCAAAACGAAGATAAGTTTTTATGCATTTGAATGAACTCGATTCAACTGCCGTAAATTGCGGCTTGCAGAGACTACTGAAATGATTCGTACAGCATTTTAACCACATGAAAAAATTCACAAAGGTACAAAATTGCAAAAACTAACTATATAAAACACCTGTGTAAAAAAATTCAGCTTTAGTTACAAACGTAAACTATTTATTCAACTGAACTAGCCTTCTTGCTCAAGACATGATAACACCATTTACGCTAATTCGCAAATTACAAGCCGAAAATAAAGAAACTCACACTAAACTCTTTTTAATACGTATGACCCACTCTTAACACTTGTCATAGCCTGTACATGTTAGTTGAGCGACAGTAAACGTTGTTGAAGCTGTTCGAATACAAGCAAGGATTAAAGTTTGCCTTGTTGAAAAATTATAGTTTTTGAAGCGTACTTGATCAGGGGAGAAAGCCAACTTAATGTATCAATGTCAATTACGATGATTTCAACTAATCAGTCGCCGTAAAATTTTACTTCCGGCATGGACAAAAATGAGTACTTTTCTCGGAACGAAAGACAATACATTTTTCTTGAAACGTAAGCATGCGTTTTCGAAAAATCAAAACAACATAAAAGTTGTGCTCAAAAACGTGGTCAACAGAACACATTTTCTGTCCTTATTTTTTCGACTTTTTTTGCTTGTTTACAAGCAAAAAGAAGTAGAATAGCGTTTACATGGGCTAAAATCTGAACCGGAAGGGATTGCATTCTTGTTAACTCTCAAGGGACTGTTTTAATTTCTCAAGGGAATACTTTCCGCTGTGGGTGATCAAAGCGCGTGACTTGTAAAGTGTCATTCTATAGTTGTGCTTCAGCATTTCCGTTCTTGTAGAAAAAACGTGACTTGTCAAATTTACAAACATTATATAAGAATCAAAAACGTGAGTAGCCCAAATCTTACGTCACATAACCAATTAAGAATGTAAGGGGTTCAGCGCTCAAAGACAGCGAAGTTTAAAAGGATTAAGAACGCAATTTTAACTAGTACAAGTCTTTAGGCGCTAATATTAATTTAACCTAAAATCACATAGCAAAAACAAAGACCGCTTGGACATGTCCAAGCTATTTAAAACTACCACTACGTCAGACCCATGTCACGCGATCTCTAGCTTGTAGCTATAAATAATCATTCACCTATTTTCAGTTTGAATACTCTGCGCTCTGTTTGTGTGAAATATTTATTGTTGTGTTACTCAAGCGTTTGGCTCGGAGCGAGTACAAGTCGTACAATTTACCCGGAACATGTTAAATATTGCAAAACAACGACTTATTTCTGGATATACCAATTTTTGTTTTGAGTTTACGGTATTTTGAGAATCGAAACGTTATCGAAACGTAAGTTGCAAGCTCAGCAAGAATGTGTCAAAGCACGGGATACACGTCATCGCGCCAGGGGAATTACCAAAAGCTTGTAATGTCGGAAGACGCTAAACGGAGAAACACAATGGGATAGCCTTTATAGTCTACTCTTTATTTTGGCGTGATTTGGCTTTCTTTTAAATGAACTGGTTTGGGTTATTTTATTGAACATTCGTAACAAAATAAATATTTGCATGCGTAAGCAGGCATTTTTCCGGCTAGGCATGTGGTTTTTTTAAAAACCACATGCCTAGCTTGCAAAAGATGACGTGGTAAAGGAAATTCATGTCACGTTCACTCCGTGACTAACGCAAACACGACTTGTGTGTTTCTCAAGTGACTACTTTTCTACAGATTTTACTGTGCGGCGCCGTGCCTTTAATTTAGCCAAAGCACTGAAAGAGGTCAGGAGGTCAAACATTACCCGCACGAACACACTAAAACGTTGCTAATAGTTAACCAAAGGGAACTCATTTCGTGACAATTGATTATTTCTGCTGATTTGCACAATTTAGAATTGCAACATCATCTAGCAAAGCGCACTATTACTAAAAATAGACTTCACCACAGTGAGTCGTGAGTCGGACAACAATTTTAGTTTTGGCAAAGGCTTTGTATGGAGGGGACGCATTCTTGACAAGAAAAAAAGGGCGAGTAAGGCAGGGGCAATTTGAGGCCGAGATTCTCGAAAGGCTCGAAAAATGGTAGATTTCAAACATTTTTGCTTTAGTAAGTGAAAAACAGATTGAAGGTATCCAAAAAATGGCCCAAAATTGAATTTATTAGTCGAAGATCCGGTAATGACACCTTGATTTCCACTGCAAAATTATTCAGGCTGCCGAGAAATTTAAGCGGCGGATAGCGAATTACTATCGAATTATATAATTGCGAAGGATAGCACTTGTATGTTTGCTTCATTTAGGCACCGGAAAGATCGTCGGTTGCAAGAAGTTCAGAATTCTTCCCGAATTTGACGGCACTGATCGCCGGCCATCCGATCTGTTTCAGAAGAGTGCGATTATGGCTAAATCGGAGAATAGTAAAATATGAATTGTGATTCGCCGATTATTCTTATTCTCCGTGTTCAACACGATTCTTTCGAATATACGATTCTTCCGATTGTTATTTTGCGATTTTCCGATTTCTCCTATTTTTCCGATTCTCCTAGTTTTACACGATTCTCCGATTTTTCCGATTTACGATTCTTCCGATTGCTGTTCTCCGATTTTTCCGATTCTCCTAGTTCTACACGATTCTCCGATTTTTCCGATTATACGATTCTTCCGATTGCTATTCTCCGATTTTTCCAATTCTCCTAGTTCTACACGATTCTCCGATTTTTCCGATTATACATTTCTTCCGATTGCTATTCTCCGATTTTCCGATTCTCCTAGTTCTACACGATTCTCCGATTTTTCCGATTATACGATTCTTCCGATTGCTGTTCTCCGATTTTTCCGATTCTCCTAGTTCTACACGATTCTCCGATTTTTCCGATTATACGATTCTACCGATTGTTATTCTCCGATTTTTCCGATTCTCCGAGTTCTACACGATTCTACCTATTATTTCGTGATTTTTCTAATTATTTTACAAATTTGCGCGGTATAAAGTGAACTAGAACCTTTTAAACTTTTATTTTAAACATGATAACCGACAATACACTTTGAATACAGTGCCTCTTGTGCTCGCGCTTTAAACATTACTTCATTTTTCCTTTGGCTTTGAATCTACGCGGTAAAAGTGAACTTAAACCTTTTCAACCTTTATTTTACAACACGAACACATGATAGATAGAGGGCGAAAATATTATGCCATTCAAACGCCTTTCTAATGGAATTGACGGCAGGTTTGATTTAAATAAAGCTATTATTTATCCCCATTACTATTACAGACTGCAGCTACAGCTGCCGAGCTCGAACAGTGTATATTAAATAGTATTTGCCGCGACAATTGTGTAACGAAATTGACCTCTTTAAATATTCGGGTCAGGCAAGGGGACCGATCGGACGAGCGTTTCTTTGTGTAATTTTGTGGTGGCATAAATCTGAGGTTAGCTCTGTTGTGTTGCAAAATGTGCCACTACGAACAGTGTAAACGTTTTGCATTTCTCATAAAAATAAATGTTTTCTTTCAGCAAATCCCGGCAGCAAATCGGGCCTTTATAATCCATTCAATAACTGAGAGTAAGACATTTTACACATTTATTGAATAATCGCTCTGTTTGACAAACCTTTTGTTTCAAACCATGGTTTGAGCTTTGTACGTTGCACAGGTAAGGCTTTCCGAAGTCCGAGCCAATCTGGCCATGGTTTTGTGAAACAATCGCTAAATATGCCTCCAAAGTGCCCGCCAACCATACATTGCTCTTACAGAGCGGTTTGTTTGTCCGAATTTTGACTCACACCGGGGGTCAAATTCTGTGACGTCATTAGTGCGCTTCGCTAATTGCAACATCATTAAATGTGTTAAGTGATATTTATAAGTGTTTTTGTAGCTTTCGAATAACAAAATGTTTTGTGAAACATTTGAGAAGAAAAATAAGCGATAGGAAAATAGAACGACGTTTCGATGACGCCATGTCAACATTATCAAGTTAAAATTATAATACGGAGTTCAGGCTTATATAGTGATCTAGGGTGTGATAATATTTTAGCATATTAAGATTTTAAATAAACAGTTTAGCATGCACAGAATCTGATTGCGTGTTAAGTTTCGGCTTTATGTTTCTAATAAAGAGCATTTCGTAAATTAAACAGTCCAACTTCGTGCGGCATTTCTTTAAAACAGAAAACTGGTCTTGTACATTGTAGACTTGCAGCTGGTGGTCTTCTTTTAAGTGTCGGTTTTGTAGCCTGTTGTGAAATTACTTCCGGTGGAAGCAGTAAACGTTAAACGTTTCTTCCGTTCAGAAGTTAAATGCATCGCCATTAGAAAAATAAACAGCAACTGTTTTGCTGGAAATGTAGTCGTTAGAAATGAGATGTGTAGCCGTAAGGTAAAGAATAACGCGAGGAGAAGCGGCTTTTGGTAATATCCAACAAAAATTTACTTCTCAATGTGGGGTTAAGATTGTGTGACGAGACAAAAGGTAACTCTGTCGTGCGTAACCTAACCTGCGATCAGGCGTTATTTTTCTGCATTAAGCCGAGTAGAAATCTTTCTAACTCGAAAGGAAACAACTATTTCGATTAAACATGTTAAAGGCAAACGTCAAAGTTTACCTTTTTTAACCAAGCCAAAGTATATGAGTCGCAAAGCTCCGCGAAAATAAAAAAATGCTTGAACTGAAAGACGTTTGAATTCTTCCATGATATGTTCGAACAACAATGCCCAGGATAAACCTTCTACTCATACTAACTTCATGCAAAAAAAGTCGATATCTCGAAGAGATCTTTGAATTAAGTTTTTGTGCTAACAGAAATTGCATGCTTGCATTTTTTTAAGATTAATGTACGGATTGACATAATACTACAAACTATGAATAAGACCGTAAGTTTCTTGCATTAAACTCAGTTTTTTGTTCTGGGTCACCTGACATTAGACATGCCCCGATGATGTCGTCAACTGGCTTGCACAGTAAAGATATACCGGTATCAAGTTACAGACAATTGAGTTTTCCCTACCAACGGCCCAAAAGACACTGTAATGAGCCCTTAACTCCTAAATCAAAATTAAGGGGGATGGAAAATTTATTATTGAATAGTAATCAACAGCATAAGATGCAACTTCCTGCAAACTTTTAAAAAAATTTGAACATGGGGTTCATAAATTTAAGGTGGCTCTGAACCAAAATTAATAAATAAATCCATTGCTTGAAAACTGAGCTTGAATAAACTGTACGAGTCAAATAAATGCTGGTCCACCAGGCCAAATTTACAATAAACACCACAGTGGGGCATTTAATAAATTATTAAAATACAGTTGATTTGTTGCATGACAGTTGGATGTTCAGAACTGCAAAAAAGCTAAAAAGAATGGTGTACTTACAAGGCTATGTTGTTGCTATGGTAACCTATTGTGTCACAAAAACAATAACAATGTGTTCCATGACTGTAGCATCAACAGATAAAGAGTGGTTATAATGACCCATCAAATTCTAAGTCTTGTAAAGTGCTGGAAACTGTATAAATATTGCAAGCAGTTGAATGAAAAAGCGTTTTGGTTTCATGAATGAGAACAGCTTTGACATAGTTTAATAAAATGAAAATAACATTAAGATCAGAATTTGATAATTATTAATTAAAAGTCAGTTTTCATTCTCCTGTTTTAATTCATGAAAGCTGTATTTTAGTAAATAAAGCCTTGTTTCTTTTTAATATATTCAATAAACAATTGCTGACAACAATCTCATTTAATTTTCCATTTTTCAAAGTTATTTCTTGTTAATGAATAATGTGATTTTGCAAGTTTTTCGTGTTTAACTCACTATATTTGTCTGATGGCTCAGACTTTGCAAATGGATCACTTGGGCATAGTTACTAACTATGCTTGGGGCCATGAGTTATAGGCTCATTGGCTTGTTCTGTTTTCCAAATCATGATCATCGATGTTTTTTTACAAAACATGTGGTTTCCTTTTTAAAACTTCTGTGAGTTTTTTAAACAAACATCACTTCTGGATTTTTCTCATCAAAAAATGTAAATTTCATGTTGAGTTTCTTAGCAATTGTTAAAAAAGACAAGTCGTTTGGCAGTAAAATTCAGTACGTTCTGGAGTGGTACATTGTACAACTTGTATTCACTCTGAGCCAAACACTAAAACACTAAAACATGATAAACATTTCATACTTAAAAGAGAGCAGAGTATTCGTAATTTCTTTTTTAAATAGGTGAATGATTTATAGCTCTCTGTGAGCGATCACAAGTAAACATCAGGATTTATTTACACTGTATAAATTGCTTGAACATGTCCTTGGGACATGTTCAAGTAACCTGCGATCAGGCGTTATTTTTCTCGCGGCGGAGGGGTCAACGGAAAAATGAACGCCTGATACAATTACTTGTCGAGTCGTCTGTAAAAAGTCCAGAATCTGGACTTTTTTCTGATTGGTTGGAAAACAAAAGGCAACATAAGAACTCTATCCTGATTGGCTAACTGAGTTCAAGTCTAATTTCCGGTCCAAAAATATCGCACGTAGATGATTGTTATCATGGCGGGTGTCGAGCGGAATGAAGTAGAGAGCAAGTTCTTCTAGCTTTTAGAAAATCTCTCAAGAGTTTTGTTCACAAAACATTTAAAGACGAACAAAGGGAGTGTATTCGAAGAATAGTTTGTGAAAAAAAGATGTTTTGGCGGTGCTTCCGACGGGATTCGGCAAGAGCGTGATCTATCGCCAATGGTGATCGAAGAGTATTACATCACACCACCAAAGACGCCAGACGATCGTGCCAGTGACGAAAACTACGACCTTAAAATGTCTGACCTGAGCCTTACACAAAATCAGCCTTTGCTGAAAACAAATTTTAAAAACCATCCGATCAGCTCGTTCAAAAAGGGTAATTCAAACACATGTTTGTGAGAGTAAAAATATAATCGGAAGGCGCTAATCATGCACGCTTATCTGATGGCATCGCCGACATTCTCAACGACGTTGACAGATACTTAAATTAGGGGGCGGCAGACAACTTGACAAGTAATTGTATCAGGCTTTCCTTTTTTTCTCCTTCCCTCTGCCGCGAAAAAAAACAAAGCCTGATCGCAGGTTAATGTCCAAGTTGTCTTCAGTTTTGCAATGTAATTATTCAGTGCTCTCTCCAAGTTAAATACAAATGACACAAAAATATACATTTCACACTAAACAGAGAGCAGAGTGTTTGTAATATTTCAAACGAATGATCGCCAGTAAACAAATCTTGCGTGACCGTGACCAAGGAGTCGGCTGGGCCGCGTGGGTCTGGAACGATTTACCGACAAAACGACAAAAAAATGCCGCTTGCTTGCTCCCGGTAAATTACATTAAAACGAACAGTTTATTATGTATTACTTGCCATCACCTCGATTAAGAAAGACCTAATTTACGGCATTTACATAATATATTATATCAAGACTTATCATTAGTTATGTATTTAAATGAAAGTTAACCCAAAATAAGGAAGAAAAGGGAATATTTTTTAAAGAAGACTTACTGTTTACGTAATATCCCTGTAGCGGTTTGGGTTTATCGTCTAACTGATATATTTCAAGCTTGTTTTGAGTAAGCCTATGCCAAAATGCGGCGTCAACAGCACTAGAATATGGTGCAAACTGTACCGCACTCTGAACAACAGCCGCCATATTGTACCTCACCAAACCCTTGTCACACACTACATCATGTAACGTACCTGAATTATACTTAGGCAGTAAAAAGTATTTTTGAGTTATTTTTAATCTCGTTATCAAATCTCGAAGAACGAGATTACCGTAAGTTATTTTTTTGTTTCAATATAATAAAAAAATAGCTCTTAGTCGGCGCGATGGACCGTGTAGTCAGTGAAGTATGTTTGTTTGTCACACCAATCAGGTTTCAGATACTATCGGAACCAATCAAATTGTAGTTTTTAAAGCCTATACCTGCCCACTTTTTCTGGGTCAAAGGCCGAGGCGTGAGATTTTTAACCAGCGAGTGCCAGAATTTCCGAAGACGATACGACCATGTCCGAAGTTTTCCGAAGACATTTCGAACATATCCTGATCCCAGTCCGTGGACGTGTTTTGCTAAACACGACCTTGTTCTTGTCAAAACTCTGAGATTTCGGGGAAAGTATTGTCATTTACTCATTTTACATGGATTTCTCGTTTCTCGCATTGGTTTGAGTTTAGATATTTTGGGAAAGCGTGTCGGTTATGGTTGTAATAACTCACATTTTTCAACTAGGCGTGAGAAATTGGTTCGTAAGCGTGAGTTGGCGTGAGATTAGATTTTCTCAAAGTCCTTCGACGTGCGGTTTTCGCGACGCTTTTCGGCTCGCTTGGCTCGCCAAAACAGGGACCGCGGAGGGGGAGGGGCTGGTAGGGCTAAAGCCCTACCACTTTTTCGGTTGGGTTGATATTTTAAGGCTCCGGATGAAAAGGATAATGTAATATAAAGATTAAGGCAAGCATAATAGCAGATCACCCATTTATAATTATTTAAAAATGACTTAAATGGAAAACATCTAAACCTTACCCACACAGAATCTAGGCTCAGCAATTCAGTACAGGTTGTTAGCTTGCATCAGGGTCCTGTCTCCTTCTTCAGCGGATTTGGTCTATGCAGTGGTTAGCTTCGTTTTAACACAATCATTCTTGATGATAACAGCCGCAGATTCAACAGCAAACAACAGAAACAAGAAACTGGACTCGCACAAGGAATATCATTCGCTATTATTTCGGGTCTCCTCGTAAACCATTTTCGTTTTCCACCATTTCATGGAATATAAATGACTTTTGAGGACATCGTGGGAAAAATATTGGATAAGAAAGTTCTCTGTCGCCCTTTTTACTCGCGGTTTCATTCAGTCTACACAGTGAACACCGTGCAACAAATGTTCCTGCGTTTCAATATGATCATAACTTCCCATTTTTTTCGTTTTTTTTTTATATAAAAAAAACTTCGTTTAATCTTACTGAAACATCTGAATCATCCAGACAATAGGAGATACATATAACGTCAATTCTCTTTTTACGACCAGAGACCAATAAAATTAAAATTTAACCGTGTAGCGATTGAACGAGAGCCACATTTTTGAGGTTTTGATACACTCACGCATAAAAAATACAAACAAAATAGAGAAGTTGGATAATAAACCTCTCAGTTGTTTTGCTGTGTACTGTCGCTGAGTACCGTAATTTTACCTGTTGTCTATATTTTGTCTTGTCTTCCTCTTCTTTAGCCATGGGCGGGAAACCTCCTCGTCCCCAGGCCCAATCTGTGCGTACGTACAGGGGTGGCGGCTACCCCCGAAATTGTTCGACTCGATGGGTAACCATTTGCTCACTTATGGATCATCCGCTCGCGCGCACCGAAGGAGCGCCGAAGGCGCGTGCAGGAGATCCACTATTAATTTTTACATAATAAATGGCGGAACAGTGACCCCTAATTCTTGCTTGTCTTAGCCAGCTTTTTAGCCATACCACTTTAAAATGGTCTCCGCGGTCCCTGCAAAAGAGGGCGACTTGGTGCAAGTCTAGCCTGAATTTCAGACATCCCTCCTTGGTCGCCTACATCTGGGAGTAGGCGACCAAGGAGGGATGTCTGAAATTCAGGCTAGTGCAAGTCTAGCGTGAGAACACATGTTTTTCGTAACGCTCGCCTGCTTACAACACACACGCCGTGAGCAAAAGGCCCAACACAAAATTGTTATTCGTCTTATTATTCGAGCGTTCGTTTGGAGAGGCTAGCTTCAGCTGAAACTTTCCTGACCGTAGTAAAAATTACATAAAACATAAAACAAGTGGATTTCAGAATCATAACCAGGTATATTTTTCCATCGCTGATCCCAAATTTTATCTCTAAATTTTTATTCCTGATCCCCAAAATGTGGCAACATTTGATCCCTGATTCCATTCTGATCCGATCTGATTGGCCGATCCAGATGACATGTCATGACTTGTGACCCGGGATCCCGAATCCATGATCCCGATCCCGAGGCTGCTGAGATTTAAAGTGTATATGAATGAAAAATATTTTCTGTAATTTGAAAGGCCTTTCGAATAGAAGATGGCGTTTTCTCAATTCTTTTTCGTTTCAGAGATATTGACGTTTTATTATGCAATTAGATCAGATGACGTCACAAGATTACTCTAAAAATGGTAAAATACTGATAAACATTCTCTAAAACTATTAAAGCAGTGTTCTTGGAACTTGGCACCACAAATGTGCACAAAAAGAAACAAAATGTTCTCTTAGGGCTGTTGCCATGACAACATTTGCCGCTGGTGCTGTCTCAATAAAAAATTCCCATTTTTCTTAAACCAAGAACCATCTAGCGCAGGCAAACCAAGTGGAAAGAAAGGGAATATTCTTTCTAAGCGGACCCTTGTCTCACTTAGAGGTAGATAGGGGATTTGTCTTTTTGACGAGAGAGACTGAGTGAAAGAGTGCTATGCAACAATACAAGGGTTTTTGTTCCTTTTTGATGCACATTTGTGGTGCCGTTTCAAGAACACTCTCAATAGTTTTAGAGATATTTTTATTCATTTTTACCATTTTTAGAATCAAATCTTGTGACGTCATCACTGATCTAAGCATAATACAAAAACGTCATATCTCTGAAACGAAAAAAGATATCTCGAAAAGAAAAACGCCATTCTTCTGTATTTCGAAAGGCCTTTCAAATTAGCAGAAAATATTTTTCATGTCATATACACTTTAAAGAACAATGTTGTCATTCCTTTTTCGCCCACTTTAAAAAGTTCCGTGGGAAATTGGAAAGTTTGTTACGAAGTTGCCAAATACGTTGCAAATTTGCGAATCAAATTGCGAACTTCGATACAAAGTTCCCAACTTCGGCCCGAATTTATTTAAAAAACCTTCTGTAATTAAAGCCGGAACATGGAACATTCCGAAACATCCCGAAACATCCCGAAACATCCCGGAACATTCCGGAACATTCCGGAACATGAAAAAGTACATGAAAAAAAATTTAACATAGATCTATAAAAATTCCAGAAATATTAAGAGAAGATTAAAAAAAATAACCAAAAAGGAAAATAAAGAGAATAACAGTGTGTTAAATAATTCCAGGTACCCTTTGACCGCTACTCCTCTCTGAATCCAGCACGGACTTAAGTTTCTTAAATTTGTTTGGTCGGTTTTGGATTATTGTGAAAACATTTTTTCTTAAAAGAAACGAAAAAAGTTAGCTGTTTTGCAGTGCAAAACTTGTTAACGGAATCATGTCCTCTTCGATCTTCGTTTACTATCTCTTGAAGAGAAGATATTCATCTCGGTTGACAGAGGCAAATGCTAGTACTGAACGGCACAGGTATGGTGCAGAAATATGTGTTCTAGCTTTTTTATCCTATTGCGAAACCAAGATCTAGAATTAAATTTCCTGATGTTTGGGTGAAACACAAAGTCGTTCGTGCCGTCTTTCTTACCAGAACCCTCCCCGGCCTGCCCGCGTCTTCGCCTAACTTTCTCCTGTACTCCTTTTGGTCGCGTTTCTCGAACAAAGATAATAAAAGCAATGGAAGCTACTCGGGCCTTCCATGCTATTTTCAGTGGATTTTATTTTACCACCATTTGCATCAGTTGATACACACGTTCAAAAATCAAAAGACTCGCGGAACATTTCCAAGATCTCCGTCAATCAAAGTTTGAAGGGTTTCAGTTAACGTTTAGCACCATCGATGACTAAAGTGAACTAGTGATAAATAATTTTATTTCGTGGCCAATACTACGCCAACTGTTTTTCACTGTCGCAGATTAAACATCTTTGCAGCTAAGTTGTCAGAGAAGACTTTGTTTGGTTAAACCGTTGGAAAAAAAACGCTATAAAAATAGAAGATACAAAACTTTTATGTTCAGCGAGCCGGTAGACGTGGCGCGACACTGTCGGCTTCTCGAAAATTTATTTTTCGTTAAGATCTGTAAACCATTCAGTTTCATCCGGTTATGCACAAACTCAAAAAAATCGAAATTGAAGGTTACGTTTCGCAGAAATGTTAAACATATATTTGCTGTGTAATACGGTTAAATTTGTCCAAAATTTTCTAGTCTTCTGTCGGCATGATCGCTCGTGTGCGACCTTGTCTGAAACCGCTAGCATTTGTCTCTAAGAACTGAGAACTAAGTAAGAACTAAGAACTAAGAACTAAGATACCCCGGGCTACTCGATGTACCTGGAACTTAATTCCGTTAAGAAATTTTGCACCGCAAAAAAGCTAACGTCTTTCGTTTATTTCTTTTAAAGAAAAAATGTTTGCATAATAATTCAAAACTGACCAAACAGTTTTTATTCACTTCAGCCGGTGCTCGATTACTTCGATTTAGGGAGGAGTAGCGGTCATTCATTGCCTGGAATTGTTTAACACACTATGTTCTCTTTTCTCTTTTTTTTTTCCTTTTTGGTTATTTTTTGTTACTTTTTTAATCTTCTTTTAATATTTCTGGAATTTTTATATGTCTGTATTGAAATTTTTAATGTATTTTTCATGTTCCGGGATGTTCCGGAATGTTCCATGTTCCGGCTTTTATCGACGGCCTATCAAAAAGGGCTTTGCTACGCTAAACAGTTGGAAACAAATGTCATAAAAACTAGGAGTAGTTCTCACTAACATTGCCCCCGCTTTTGGCTAGTCCTGCTTTGAATTTGATTTTGCAAATGTCGTCTTTTTTTGCGGCTGCATGGAAACTTTTTATTAACCGTCCGTCTTTGGCGTGAATATGTGAAATTTTCTTGGATGTTTACTCAAGTGCTTTTATAGCCGTGAGACATCTTACAACTAGTGGTAACCACAGGTTAGAAAGTGCGGGCCTTGACGCACTTAGAACTGAAAGGCACTGGCTGGTACGAGAGTGCGTAATGTTAGATGGCAGTGTCGATAAATAAATGATAAAATGGACAAAAGACAATGGTATTCCGAGTAACGCGTCACGCAAGGAATGCATGTTTTTATCATTTCCTATTGCAGCGAACCAATCTATGTTGTTGTTTACACAGTTTTGTGAAGTGTAATCGAGCACTCGTTGTAAACTGAGATGTGTTTTTTCTCAGTCGGTAAACTCGCTATGTTGTGCTTGCCTTTTGTTAACGTGGCGCGATTAATGAAAAATCACTGGACAAAATTAAAGACAATTATTCCGAGCAACGCGTCACGCTTTAATAATTGCCGCGAACCGGCCGCGAACCAGTCAGAGTTGTTTTTTGATTGATAGTTGATTGTGAAGTGTTGTCGAGCAGTGGTGTGAATTGAGATGTGATTTTCCTCGGTTGATAAACTCGCTATGTTGTCAGTGTTATAACGAACTCCTCGAGAATAACCGTTGCTCGAATCATTCGCTTTGCCGTTGTTTTATCTGTGATATAATCACAGCAAATTTTCTCAAAAGTAGCCCCTATAAAACAACGTCTACAAATTGTAATGTTTGCAATCTTCCATGTGACGGAAGCGTAGATCTTACGTGACAAACTGTTGAGATATTGACTCATTTTTCGCATTCTTATCGTTCTTGGAGAAGAGATTTTTCTCTTCCGGTGTTACGACAAACTATCGTGATTGACACATTTTTCGCGTTCCGATCGTTCTTAGTGGAAGAACAAAATTTTCAACTTCCGGTTGCTGTTCGCCTATTATTAACGTGGCGCGCACGCGTAAAACGCAATCCGCTGGTCACTGTCAAGATTAGGGTTGCAGGTTCACAGCGGTCAAACGCAAAAATTGACGTCACATCCGGTCTTCGCCGCCTCGAACTTTTAACTCGAAAGTGGGCAAACTTTTGCAAGAAATTGTTAAAGAAATTGTACGGTGAAAGAACAGTTCAAGCTGGGACACTCAGTGGAGATGAATTATCAAATTTCCAATCCATAAGCGACGTATAAACCTTAACTTTCCAGGGACGGCGTTAACTTTTGGCTTTAAAGCAAAAGTTTACGGAAAATTTAAGACTTTGTATGGAAAATTTTGGCGGCAATTACACATGAACTGCGCACGCGCGCTGCGTTTGACCGCGTGTGTGGGTTGCAGGCCTCTCTTGGGCCCCACCACACAGCGGTCAAACGCAGCGCGCGTGCGCAGTTCATGTGTAATTGCCGCCAAAATTTCCCATACAAAGTCTTAAATTTTCCGTAAACTTTTGCTTTAAAGCCAAAAGTTAACGCCGTCCCTGGAAAGTTAAGGTTTATACGCCGCTTATGGATTGGAATTTGATATTCATCTCCACTGAGTGTCCCAGCGTTCTCCCGACTATTTCTTTACAATTTCTGCAAAAGTTTGCCCACTCGAGTCAAAGTTCGAGGGGGAGGATGTGACGTTTTTGGTTTGACCGCTGTGAAGGGCCCCACACAGCGGTCAAACGCAGCGCGCGTGCGCAGTTCATGTGTAATTGCCGCCAAAATTTTCCATACAAAGTCTTAAATTTTCCGAAAACTTTCGCTTTAAAGCCAAAAGTTA
Organism: Oculina patagonica; assembly: GCF_052425735.1. Taxonomy (NCBI): domain Eukaryota; kingdom Metazoa; phylum Cnidaria; class Anthozoa; order Scleractinia; family Oculinidae; genus Oculina; species Oculina patagonica. Next base: position 18,405,532 of record NC_135762.1, read on the forward strand.
ACGCCGCTAAGGTTTATACGCCGCTTATGGATTGGAAATTTGATAATTCATCTTCACTGAGCGTCCCAGCTTGAACTGTTCTTTCACCGTACTATTTCTTTAACAATTTCTTGCAAAAGTTTGCCCTCTTTCAAGTCGAAAGTGCGAGGCGGTGAAGACCGGATGTGACGTCAATTTTTGCGTTTGACCGCTGTGTGCTTGGGCCCGCAATTGCTTATTAGTGAAAAGTTAACAAAAGAAAACAATGCGATTAGTGTCTAGCGGTATCGATTTGAGTAGTAACTTTTCCTCGGTGGAAATAGTCAAGTCCTCGTATTCGTTTCTAAGAAAAAAATGATTGTAACAACTATCGAACAACTGGAGCTAACTGTTTTCATTAAATTTTCTTGGCATAGAAGCGGAAACCACAGGCGTCGCGTCGGCTTCGATTAAAATCAATTTTACATATGGGTAAACCATCCAGTTTCATCCGGCGTACAAACGTAGAAGACTTGGAATTGAAGATTATGCCTCACAGAAATCGTTAAATATGTATTTTCATGCAAATAAGTTAAAATTTGACCAAATTTCTGCATGCGTGCGTGATCGCTGATGCAAAACGTTGTCTTAGTTCTAAAATCATCGAGTTCAGATATGATATCGCCATGACTTTCAAGCAACATCTCAACTACCAAACTTGGAAAGTTCAGTCGGGCCGAAGTTGGGAACTTTGTATCGAAGTTTGCAATTTTATTCGCAAACTCGTAACGTAATTGGCAACTTCGTAACAAAGTTTCCAATTTCCCAACGAACTTCGCAAAGCGAAGCGAAATCAGGTGTTTTTTTACGCCACTGTCACGCCGCAAAAAATAAATCCAAAACTATTGAGTCAAAAAAATCAAGAACATTACAGGTAGAAAACTACTATCATAACTACTTGTCCAAGTCTCAGGTCTGTACATTATTCCGTACTCAACTTATTCGTCAAAATGTTTCACGAAAATTTAGAGAGCACAGCATGGAATCTCCATGTTGGAGCCCAACTGCTTGGGCTCCAACATGGCGGCCGGAAGTCGATGAAAACATCTGGCATTAAATTCTACTACAAAAGGCGGTCAAATCACTCTCATGAACAAGTAAACATTCACATTTTAACACTTCTCGCAAAACCTCAACTGTCCAGATTGTAAAAAATCGCAGGATGAGGCATTTTTAAAAGAAAATGTGGCGGCCTTCGGGCGGCCATGGCCATCTTTGATCTACATACATACATACATGCATAGTGTTTTTGTTGAGGCAGGTCTCGTGTTCACCGCGGTCAAACTTCTCAAGCAGTTTTTCTTTCTATTTCGAGGAATTTCGTTTATATTAAAGACCAAGAGCAAGGATAGGTGACTGACAGTTGCTGGGTGTAAATATTTTTCCATTGCCTCAAATAAGCTAGTATTTCTACATTTTAAATGCTCCGCAACCGAACCGAGTGTTTTGACAAATGGCGCCGACAAGTCCGTATTTACCTGTTTTCAAAGAGGTAGAACTTTTTTTTAGTAAAGCTCCAAAAACTTTAGTAGACCATGAAAATACCGGTAAAGTATCGATCTTTGAACAGTAAAAATAAGAACCTCATCTTTGAAGTCCTTTTCTTGTTTTTTACATATTTCTATCGTTTGACCGCGGTCAAAAGAAACTCCGAAATTCGAAATGCTCTATCTTAAAGACGACGAATGCTATCGAGGTAAAAACCTTCAAAAGGATATATATTAAGGACGTCTTATTGCCATTGAAGGATAAAAACTCAGGGGGCTTGCGATTCTGGGTTTTAGAATTTTGATGACGTCATGTGAAAACCAAGAATATACTGTGGGTATGTTTACAAAGAGTCGAAGAAATGGAAAGGAATCTTCTTTAGATTCCTAAATATTACTGGCGCCAACTGCAAACCGCAATTAATTTAATTAGTCTCTTGAGCGTCTTGTTTAATTCGCCAAAGTGGCATTTGAGTTTATACCTTTCGTTCACACATTTAATGAACCGGTATAGGTATTAACTTTGCTGTTAAAAGCAACTACGATCGATAGCAAAAACAGAATAAGAGCGTGCCATTCCGTGACAATTTAATACTTAGTTCTTGTTTGTTGAATGAATATTTACGTTGTGAATGAACCAAAATCTTTGTTGAACAGTTCAAGAAAAACAAAAGTGTCGTGTTACGTACGTTTGTTTTCAAGAAAAACAAAAGTATCATGTTTCAAAAGTGAGAAAAACAATAGTATCATGTTACAGTGATTGGCACAAAGTGTACTGTAACAAACAAAAGTATCACGCTACGGTTTTTAAAACGCTAGCAACAAAATCAATAGTAAGCGCCTTAAACAGAATAAGAACGTGCCATTTCGTGACATTTTGACAATTAAATTCGTTCTTGTTTTTCAATTAAATAATGAAAATTTACGTAATCAATAAAACAGTTCTGACGTATAAAAAAATATTTTGTTTGCAAGCAAATTTTTGTGCAAAAAAGTGGCTCCATGGGCCGCCATACACAAATACCGTAATGATTCGATTTCGCGCCCTCCTTCCAATAAGCGCCCCCTTCCGAATAAGCGCCCCCCTTCGAATGTGTTTTTGTAAATAAGCGCCCCTATTCCAATAAGCGCCCCCATTCTTATTAGCGCTCCCATTCTTATAAGCACCCCTATTCTAATAAGTGCCCCTATTGTGGATAACTGGCCCTACTGAAGTCACTGACGTCAACTAGATAAACTCCTGACCGTTCACCGTACAGTTCATGTATATATTTACTGTTAAAATGAAGAATTATTTTAAAGGTAACTGAACTTTTAACAATTTCTAACTGTTACAGTTCCTGTTATTATAAGATACATTTGGTTGTTTCTCAAAAAATTAAATAAGCGCCCTGTCCCGAATAAGCGCCCTGTCTCGAATAAGCGCCCTCCCTTGAGGTGCCAAAAGTAAATAAGCGCCCCGGGCGCTAAATTGAATCATTACGGTAGCTCAACCCATACATAAACAATCCCAACAGGACAATCACCCAGTCTCACCCCAAGGCACCCCATAAATTGAAAAAAATAATTCCTGCACGCTTAGCGTGCCTTTGTTAATTTGTACACGACCCCACAAGCTTGAGCTTTTATCTTTTATCGTGTATAAATAAAGGTTTTATGTATGCATGTACCGTTTCGATTAAGCGCCCGGGCGCATTTTGGACCCGAGGGTGGGCGCATTCGAGGTGGGCGCATCGAGGCTGGGCGCTAAAATTTCGCCATTTGTAGAAGAGTACGATGAAGAAAAAATGAGACAAACGTGAAGGTGACGAGGAAAAAGTAAGAGTAGACTAGGGGACGCCAGTTTCCCCACAAACCTTGGGGGGTGGGCGCTATCGAGGCTGGGTACTTTTCCACCTACAGGGTGGGCGCTCGAGGGGGCGCTGAGGGGGGTAATCGAATAAATACGGTATGTATTCAACAACAACAACAACGAGGTTTATTTGAAAGAGTCGATTCGCCCGGACTAATAAAATCCAGGTTAATCCAGTATGTTTTGTTGGCTTATAACTTAATCAAACATATAGCATTTAACGCATTCCTAATCTTTGGCGCTGCTAAAGATTAGGAATGCCAAAGATTAGGAATGTGTTAAATGCTTTATGTTTGATATGTTAAGCCAACAAAACATAAGGATTATCCAGGATTTTATTAGTCCGGGCGAATCGACTCTCGGTCCGGGCGAATCGATTTTTCTTTCGGGCGAATCGACTCAGAAATCGGGCGAAAAGTCCCCGGGCGAATGGTTCATCGGGCGAAACGACCGCAATTCGCGTGACTTATCTCCTTTATTTTTGATCTCCGAAGCCTGTTTACCAAATCACGGTGTTGTAGACCCGTGGGGATACTACTTGGATAGCGCTTTTGGCGCGCGCTGATTGGCTACTCGAACTCGGAATATCCTTTGTTAATATCAGTACCACACAAGTGAATAGTGCTTTTCGCGCACGCTGATTGGTTAACTCGGAGGTGATTAGCAAAGTACTATTCACCTCCGAGAAGCTGAAGAGAAAGAAACTGCCTTCGCGCGTCGCTTTCTTTACCGAAAGTGATGTTTTGGTTCGCTAGTTATTCAACTTGTGTGGTATATACTAAAACAATTATTCACCTCAGTGTCGGTGAATGTCCACCAGTATTCAACTCCACTTCGGTGAATAATATCCCGGGCTTAATATGCGGTATATGGGTATGTATGTGCCGCTGGATGGGTTTCATTTGTGAACTTGCAGGTCTGTGATGGGGTTCCAATTTTGGCCATTTAGTCTGAGATGGGGTCAATTATAAATGGGAAATAATTGCATCAAACTAATATATTTCTGCTTATCTAAACCAGGGTCGTTTGGAAATGTGAGAAAATAAAAAGCGGATGATGTAGTTAGAGAAAACTAAAACTGAACACATCCTCTTCTCTTCCCGTCCTGGATGGGGTATACAATTTAGTTCTTTAGTCTGAGATGGGGTAGCAAATTTGAGCTTTTCTTAGTCTGAGACGGGGAAGGGGTTTCTAGACGCTCAAAATAGGAACATCCTCACCGGATTATCATCCAAACTTTTTTCAAGAGACACCCCCTCCGGGGTAGGGGGCTAAACTAGTTAAAATCAGAGATTAGGGGACTGCGTTCGACCCAAGATAGGTACCCAATATAAGGTTAGCAAACGTAAACCGAGTTACGCGTCTGTTTATATCGTCATACACATTTGAAACGACCACGCGCGCAACATAAAGCGCGCGTCCAACATTAAACTATCTGCGAAACAATCTCAATCCAACAGCGCACGAGGAAGCACAGAATTTTTTTTTACTACTGCTGAGGGGAGCACTGGCGAAACGTTTAGTTTTCAGTACAACCCACGAGGTAAACTCGAAAACGCAAACTGAAGAAGATCGTTAGATCGAATCAACTTCGTTCCCAGGGTCTCTCGGGACGAGACTGTGATGTCAATAATTAGTCAACCTGCCACGTACCAAGATACATAGAACGACACATAGAAAGACTTTCGTTTGCGCGTTCACAGGACAACCGCGGGATCAACCACTGATCAACGTCGAACACAAAAATTGTTTAGAGCCTAGCGGCGCGGTATCGGCTTAATTGAATTATTTTTGCGCGCGCTGTCTTTGCGGCTCAGTGTCATTGTTGACGTTGTTGTGACGCAATTAATTGCTTTCTAAATGTCTTCTTACATGAGATCGACACATACATAGAACGACTTTCGCTTGCGCGTTCACAGGACAACCGCAGGACCACAGGTCACCACAAGATTAGGATGCGCTCTCCTACTGTCGAACGCAATAAACTAAAAGGTTGCTTTTGTTTATTATTTTGATTCAGGGCCTGTTTATATGGAGGAGAGTTGTCCCTGATAGGAGGGTTACCCTCTCCCACGAGCCATCTTTTGTCGAGCGTTTTTGAGAAAGTTGTCCCTGTTGACCGAGCCAAAACTTGGCCCTCTCGGATCAAAAGACTGGCGAGAGTTGTATTGAAACATCTATTATGGCTACTTTTTCTAAAATCAGGAACGCTGAATCGTCGAGCAAGACCAGGGCCGGACCAGGGCCACCCTACCCCCCGAGCCAACTTTGTAATTTCTCATGTAAACGGTTCGCAGCTATTTATATTTAAAAGAAACATATGAAAAGCTCTCTCGCCCTAGCCTCCTACGCAGACGTTCTTTGGGGGGAGAAACGCGTGACGAGCCCAAAGAACGTCTGTGGTGGCTCGGTATGGAGGGTAACCCTCCTACCAGGGACAACTCTCCTCCATATAAACAGGCCCTAAGTAAGCTTTATAGATGTTATTCGACAGAAGTGAAAGTTCGAGTGATTGAATGAAAGCTTATAATTAATTTTTTTCTACTACTCGTTTTTGTCTATTTTTTCTTCCTTTTTTCAATTTGCCAAATTTTCATTTAACAATGTTTAAAAGATGTAAATCGATGTTTTAAATTGCATTCGATCGGTTTGGGATTTGCACCACTGAATGTGGACGGCTGTTCGCCAGTTTCTTTCTGTTTTTTTTTTTTATTATTTTCTGTTATGAATCACGGAATACCTATTTCCGCAGCCCGTCCCGCCACGCGCAGGGAGGAGGAGGACGAACGAGGGGCGGAGGCGAGGAGTCCGAGCGAGAGTCCAGAACCGACAAAAACGCGGAAACGCCAGAGGAACGCACCCGGGACAAGATGGCGGAGACGAACGACCCGGGAGAGACGCCAATGGCAGCAGGCGGACGTCGCGACGACGACGGACGGGGGGACGGAGGAGGCCCGAGGAGGGAACCGAGCAGAGAAGCCCGCGGAGAGCCCACCGAGCGAGAGCGAGAGGAGAGAAAAGACACAAGAGAGAGCCGGGAGAGAAGGGGGGCCGACGAGGGGGAACAGGGGGACGGGCGCGGCGGGGGGGGGAGGGGGGGGGGGGGGGGAGGAGGCGGGGGGGCACGGGGGGGAGGGGGGCGGGGGAGGGGAGGGCGGGACCACGAGGCACCGGGGACGGGAGCCGGAGCGCACAGGGGGGGGGCCGGGGGGAGCGTGGAAGGCCGCCAATGGAGCGGCGGCGCGGCGACCCCGCGCGGGTGACGCACCGCCGGGGACGACGGGGACGAGGCGCTATTTCCGCTTTTTTTGCCGTTTGCTGTCATTTCACCGCTCTGGCGACGATGTCACGCACCTTCAACCAATCAGATCGATTAGATGATACGGTTTGGTCACGGGGTTTTCGTCATGGCTAATTCTTTTCATTCCTCAACACAAATCGAAATGTTTGTTTCTATCTATTCATTGGTACTGTCTAAAATAAGCTGTTAGGGGCAGGGATTTCACTAGGATTCCCTCCACCTGAGGGAGAAACAACTATGGTAAGCTCTTATCATTGAAAACGTTGTTTCTTATTGCGTTGTCAGTAGTTTTTGGCTAAAAAGTTTATTCAGTGTCGTCCTGATCCGCTAGATAATGGAGACTCCATTGGATGTACTGTCAAGGGCAGCCTCCTTAGTACAGCCAGACACGAGAGAAAGTGAGTTTCGATGGACTTCAACTCTTGTTTAAATTTATGGCGATTGAAATGCATTTATAGAAGTTTACGGAGCTCATATTTTGCTAGTTGCACTTGCGTGGAGGTATTTGCCACACTGTAGAAATGCATGCGGACATGCCTGTTTCTCTATGTAGATTTTTGCCATCTTCACTTCACTCCGACATCGTTAAACTTAAAGTTCCAATTTTTTCGACCATCTCTCAAATTCAGGACAATTCAGTGATCTTAACATGGATAACTAAGTAGTATATAACCATCATAGTTATGCTATGCCTGGTATGAGAAATTTTCGTTATGCTAATAAACAAAGAATCCATAGTTGACATCGGTATATATAAGCTTAAGTTATATTCCGCTTGTAGACAGCTCTTATAAACCAATATAATGTTTTTATTTACAAGAATTTCCTTAGATGAAGCAGCCTGTTGGTTTCTTTGGAGGGTTCGACAACTCTTTGACGTGATATTCGAGCATTTATTTGTCAAACATTGCGAATCAGTATGCACGTTGCTTGCATCACTAGCATTCCATGGAATTTTTTACCTATCATAATTCTTTAGTTACTTTACTATTTTAGCCGTGATCTTCAGTCGTATGCTGTCAGAGAAAGCAACTTCTGTAAAAGAAAAATAGATCATTTGTATTATTATTTGTTCTTGATGGTGAGAAGTTTCATTGTGGAGAACAAAAAAGGTTGGCAAGGAATGTTTGATTGAATGTACATGTGTCGGATTATGTTTTTGAAGATTCTCAAATCGTTTTGTTTAGAATCGGAGACCGAAGCAGGAGAGGAATCACCAAAGGTAATGCCATCAGCTGAAAACCGAAGAAAGCGAAATCTTGAAAGAAGAGACATTGCACAAGCATTAAATTTCGACGACGGCCGTTTAGAAAAACTCTCATCACTGAAGACAGCTGGAACACAAACGTAAGTGTGACCATAAAGAGGTGCTTGTGCTACTTTAGTGCAAGCCATGACACATTTCAGACTTTTATAAAGGAAAAAAACTAAGCTACAGACAGGGAACAGTTATTCCCCTGGGAAAGTTGATTTCTCAGCATAGTTCTAATACGGATCAGCAAATCTTAGCGAATGTAGGTCGATTGGCCCCCAAGATCTTTAGCCCCCAGTAGATTAGCTCCCAGTTGAAGTCGATTAGCTCCCAACCCGAAGTCGATTAGCCCCCGAATAAAATTGATTAGTCCCCAAAGAGAGTATATAACGAAATCGAGCTTCATCGAATGTTACAAGGTTTTGAGTTTCAATTCAATCGATTAATACCGAGAACGGACCTCATCGAATGTTAACAAACAAGTAGCCTACTTTCTGTTGAGTTGAGTTAAGAGTGTAAATAGATAACAAATCTAGAACCGAAAACTGGAAGTGAACTCAATTCCACTGCTTTCACATGATTTCGCATCATCACAAGTATGAATAAAGGCCCATTTACACTGCAGAAAATTTGTGGCACAGCTCTGATGAAATTGGTACGCGTACCAAAAAAATAGCACTGATACCCTGTTTACACGTCCCTTTTTCTACCGTGCTATACTGCGTTAAATAATGTTTGGTGCGGGTAAAAGGCTCAACACCTTGTCCAGCGTACGCGATTCTGCCTAAGTGCGCATGCCGCTATTTCATTTAAACGTCACATATGAGTTGGCAATTTTTATTTGCCTTTTTCCCAGAAGACAAGAAATGGGTGAAGGTATATGGTTCTTGTTCAAATGGCAGCAGTAAATGGCAGCAGTGATGGCTTGTACCTCCCCTATTAACGACGACGATTATTTTTATTATTATTTTATTCTCCTCCCATTATTTGGATCAACTCCTTACGTCATGCTCTTCCAAGGCAGAATGTTAGCTTTCGACTGTGGACACTAAAGATCACAATCTCAGGAAAAAGCGACAGAAGAAGACTGCTGAAAATCATGCTAGTTCTTCCATGAATGTTCATGAGATTTTCTTGGCAACTATTTTTCTTAAAATACACGTCTAACACACCACCATGTCGATTGAGTGGAATTTCTGAAATTTTTTGGAATGAAATTTCATAAGAAAAGTGTTGGTTTAGCTCGGCTAATCGTTTACACTACACATTTTATTCGAGCCGGGTTAGATTTTCAGGAACGCGTACCAATTTTATCCGTGCTCGGACTACCTCGCGACTTGGTCCGAGCACGGGTAAAATTGTGGTTCGGCACGGGTGAGGCAAAGTCCTTTACACAACATAATTTATCCGTGCCGAACCATTTTTTTTTCGTACGCATACCATATTTATCTGAGCCGTGCCACAAATTTTCTGTAGCGTAAATGGGCCTTAAAACTTTAATTATCATGGTTTCATGTTGAGCATGTTCGTAGCATCGCTTCACATGTTCAAAAGTCTGAATAAAACTTAATCGTAGTTTTAAGTTCATAGCGTCGCTTCACATGATCACATGAGAAATAATTCCTCTGCTCAGACGTCATTTAAAAGCCAAAGACGTTCAAACGGAGTGAGTTTAGAATTAAGCTAACTGATTCCTGAATTTCAACCCAGCTAACCAAAAGTAAGAGAAAGAGAATTTTGTTGGGGGTGGTGACGGCTAGTGAGGAATTAACAGCCTCAAAACCCATAAAATCACAAAAGATCACACAAACGATAAAAAATAAGTGAACTTTATTTATCTAGTTTACAGTAGAACAAAGTTTGGGATCAAAAGATGCAAAATTCAGTATTTTATGGAGCATTTCTCCCATTCAGTTGACTCAAGCCTAGGTCAATCGTTACAAATTACAGTGAACGTATGAGATCAAATAGCATACGGTGACGCTTACGTTGCGCGGCCTCAAACACAGAGGATTGTCTGCCTGTGATTTCAGTTTTGGTGATTTTGTTCTTCATGTTACTCTACAGGGATGTCGCTAAGGGCCGGCTGCCGGCAAATTTCACCGGCTGGAAGAGAACTAAATTCCAGCTGAAATATCACATGAAAACAAAGACTTAGGCAAACTTTTAGAGCTGACAACAGAAACTTTAGCCAGCTGGCCTTGTTGATAGCTGGCTAAGTGATTTCTTAGCTACATCCCTGTTCTAGCTTACATTTTTTATAGTTTCTGCTGCATTTTGTGGCTACTGATACTTCAGAAACTAAAAAGCATATAATTATATAAATTATATTTTATGCTTTCCTGTGTATTTTTCTTTAAACAAAGTGATTTACATTCTTGACCTTTGCTTGTCAAGAGAACTTAAGAAACCTTGTGGGACTGTTTGAGGCTGCGTGACGTCACAATATGCAATTTAATCTCATACATTTACTGTAATTTGTAGCTTTTTCGTAACTTTTTGGGGCTTTTTGACCAAAAAAAATTGGGATATTTTACTCAGAGGGAATTTGCGGTGAAAAAGTGGTGTTTGCGCTGCGCCTATTGTTTTTGACCTCGTGAAATTTCGTCAGCAATTAAAAGCTTGCTTCGAAGCTGACTTTGAAAATTCAAGCGAAAATGTGTGGCTCTGCCCTGCTTTATGACTATAAAGAATGGCCTTTTTTTGTTTCTTTTCGTCAAAAATTCCCTTTTTCAAATTTCCCTGTCTCGATTTTTCTTCCAAGTTTGTAACTTTTTCGAGTGGAGCACAAAGAATGTATTGTCTTGATAATTTGAAGAAATTTCTTCGAAAATTCAGGAGAACAAAGAACAAATTTCAATGAATTTTGTTTGCATTACTTTTGCACAGTACTGTATAATGTCCTGATCATATCATCTAGGTCATGGTATATTACAATTCCTGAGTTTTGATTGGTTTACACATATGAGCACATATACCATGCACCACAAATATGGTAGGTGTATGCATCAGGGAGAACAGCCTGGAAGCCAAAATATTGCAATTCTTTGGGTGTTTTTAATAAAACAATTATTCCACTTGTGCTTGTTGGACATGAGATCGTTATAGCCAGCAAGGTGCGTAGCGCTGAGTTGGCTATCTACCATCTCATATCCAACGCGTGCTTGTAGAAGAATTTTCAAGTATGCTGACAATCTTGGCCTTAATCCACAATACACACATCATACGTCATTACAAATGAACTCCTCAAATGTTTAATCTGTGGAACAGAGAAAATAATACAGTAAAAAACCCGCGAGTAAGAACCTAACATTTAAAGATGAATTACAGTTCGTACTGCGCAATCTCGGCTGCAATGTTTATGTGAGCCTCACAAACAAAGCAAAACTAAAAATTACGTGACAAACTTACCTGTTTCTTCATTATTAACGCCAGATATCCTTGCAGAACAAATAATAACAAGTAGAAGAACCTTGACGCTATTTCAAACCGACGTTTCAGCTCATCGGAAGTTCTTGAACGAGGCGAACTGTAATGGCGGACTAAAAAACTTCATGTATGCTGTCAACGAAGTGTAACGTTTCAACGAATTCAAAACAAAAACGTAAACAAACCCCGAGTCTGCGCAGTACGGACTGGAAATCAGCTTTAAGAACCTGTTAGGCTAAAATTTGCAAATTAGATACCATTTTTATAAGAGCCTATCAAGCCTAAAATTTGGAAACAGGTTCTTAATTTCTAAAATAATTTGATTAAAAATGTTTACTTTTGGGAAAATATGATATGATTAGTGCTTCATTTTGACATAAACACTATGTGGTATGCAAATTTTATACAAGAAAAGGGCCTACCTTATTATAGGAAATTAACGCGTCATGAAATTAACGCGAATTTTAAATTTTTGTTTTTTTTTTTTTTGTTTTTTTTTTTTTTTATTTTTTTTTCCCCCCCTTTTTTTTAGGGGGGTGTTTTTTTTTATTTTTTTTTTTTTTTTTTTTTTTTCCCCTTTTTTTTTTTTTTCCCTTTGTTTTTTTTTCCCAAAAAAAAAAAAATTTTTTTTTTTCTCCCTTTTTTTTTGTGGAAAAAAAAAACAAAAAAAAAAAAAAAAAAAAAAAATTTTTTTTTTTTTTTATTTACCCCCCTATATTTTTTTAAAAATTTTTTTTTTTTTTTTTTTTTTTCTTTTTTTTTTTTTTTTTTTTTTTTTTTTTCCTTTCTTTTTTTTTTTTTTTTTTTTTTTTTTTTTTTTTTTTTTTTTTTTTTTTTTTTTTTTTTTTTTCTTTTTTTTTTAAATAACTTAATTAAAAAAACATTTTTTTCACTATAATAATAATACCACCAAAATCTCTATAACAACATTGAATTTTTTTCTTCAGAAATTAAGAACATATTAACCCTTTAATTCCTAAGAGTGCCAATTGGCACAAAGTGTCAAAACAGGCCCGTAACCAGGATTTTTAATGAGGTGGTGTGTATGAGCGCCTCCGGCGGGAACAGTTGAGTGCCGCAGGCGCGAAAACGTAGAGGAGTACCGTAATGATTGGATTAAGCGCCCTCCTTTCAATAAGCGCCCCCTTCCGAATAAGCGCCCCCCTTCGAATGTGTTTTTGTCAATAAGCGCCCCTATTCTAATAAGCGCCCCCATTCTAACAAGCGCCCTCATTCATATAAGTGCCCCTATTCTAATAAACGCCCCCTATTGTGGATAACTCCCTAGTGAAGTCATCTACTTAAGTAGATAAATGCATGAACATTTACCATACCGTACATGTATATAATTACTGCTAAAATGAACAATTCTTTTAAAAGTAGCTGAACTTGCAACAATTTGCTGCTGTTACAGTTTCTGTTATTGTTAGTTATCTTAATATTTATTAAAGTTTTGTTTTGAACATTTGGTTATTTCTCGAAAAATTAAATTAGCGCCCTGTCCCGAATTAGCGCCCTGTCTCGATTAAGCGCCCTCCCTTGAGGTGCAAAAATTAAATAAGCGCCCCGGGTGCTAAATCGAATCATTACGGTATGGGGGCATCCTCCCCCATGAAATTTTGAAAAAATAGGAAGAACTGAGGGATGTTCCTGCCTTTGTTTTGTTTAACAGCGCTGTTTAGCGCTTCGGAAGAACGTGCACAAACCAAGGTAGTTTTGAGCCTGGCAGCATTAAAGCCTAAAACAAAAGTTTCTTGCCGGGAACTTTGTCAACGCGAGTTTTGCAGTGTCCGCTTGGGTGCTGCCACGACAAAGTTGCCGAGAAGTGACCTGGTTTTAGACCTTAAAAAATTCTTTAGATGTTTCGGAGGGAACGTTTCCTTGCAAAATTTTTTTCTGTGCCTCATTAAATATTCATCAATCAATATACCGATTCGTGCGAAGGAAAACCTCAGAAGTTTATCTTGTTTTCGCGGGATTTTGTAGATGTGTGATGATGTAAGAAGTGGAGATAGAAGTGACATCAAGCCGGCAGCACTTAACTGAAAGCAAAACTAGTATAAAGTGAAAACACGAGCAAACATACTCAATCAATCAGTCTGTCACCCAACAATCAGTCTTTATTTCACTTTCACCTCAAATTACAGCTAACGGTAACAGATTATAGTCTTGCCCGAAACAACAAAAAGCAACTAACCGCAAGCAGACTGCAGTGAAAGCTAGCTCCAGCAAACTGGCGTGAAAGCTTACTGCACGAAAAGCGCGATTTAAGTGTTAAGGCTGACTCTGATCCTAAACTTAGCTTGAAAGGCTAACCCTTATCCTAACCCTTATTCTTAGGTATAGCTTTTTAACCCTAAATTTTAAATGAAACCCTAGCATCAAACCTTAACCCTAACCCTTGGGGTTAGGTAATATACCAGAAGCTCCTCTCTTCCAAAAGAACCGCACCTTTAAGATGCCAAGAGAAATGGAACGACAGTATTAAATCTGATGAAAGATGTTCTGCTGACTGGACTAGTGCCTATTGTCTGGCATCTAGTTGCACAAAAAGCACAAAACTCGTAAACTTCCAATTCAGATTTCTTCATCGTATTCTACCAACGAACCTTTTCCTAACAAAAATTGATATAAAGCAGGACCCAAACTGCTCTTTTTGTACCAACCATCCCGAAAACCTGATCCACCTGTTCTGGAACTGTACAATAGTAGCAACCTTTTGGGAAACTTTGACTGAAAAACTTAAACAGGTTAACCTAATAACGATAGACTATCCAAAATACGCCGCCATATATCTGGGTCTGAGACCAGACACCACCAAGTTTTCACTTCAATTAAATTTCTGCTTTCTTCTGGCAAGACATTATATATGGAGCTGCAGAGTCAACAAGAAGATCCCGGTTTTAACAACTTTTCTTGTGTCCCTTAAATCGCAGTTTCATATAGAGTCCAACAACCTAGATACTACCTCTAAGAAATGGAATCTTTTACTTCCACTTCTCGACATTACGTAGTCTTTTTTGCAAAAAAAAAAAAAAAAAAAAAAACTCCCTTGTATATTAACCTTCTTTAAGCGAACCAAGGCCAAAGTGCATTTGAGAGATAGATATACTTTTTTTGTTTTATATTACTTATCTAGGATATCTTTCTGCACCAATTATCATCAATTATTATCAACTATTAACTATAAATAACTTTTAGGATTAAATATTAATTATTAGTAACTGCTGCAACCCTCCAAGTTTATTTTTTTCCTTAGTGGCAATTTGGCCACCAACTATTCAAGTTTTGGTCGCCAGTGAAAAATTTTAGTCACCAAATTAAGCTGATGCTTTCAATCATTCCTCTCAATTTGAGTCGCCAGGCTGGCGACCTTGGTTCAAATTTAGTCGCCAACTCCAAAATTTTAGTCGCCATGGCGACTAAAATGGTCTTAACTTGGAGGGCTGTGCTGTTAATCGAACTGAACTATATGAAGTAGCTATCGCGTATAATATTTGTTAAAAAATAATAATAATGAACTGATGTAATAATAGGCAAAAGGAAACCTTTTTAGGCAGAGGAGTCGCCCTTTTATTTATTTATTTAATTTTTCTTTTTTTGTATGTTGTTAATGTAAGTAATTTTTTACGTAGTTTCTTTTCGTGTAATAAGTGTTATTGTTTTTGTAAATGAATTAAAAAAAAAAAAAAAAAAAAACCCTTGGGGTTAGGGTTAAGCTTTTTTCGCTAGGGTTAAGCTTTTGCGTTGGGGCTAGGCCTGTAATCCCAAAACTTTAGCTGGTTTCATTGTTTTGAATAAACATGATAAACAGAAGGTTTCATGATAAACAAAAGGTTTCCTTTGTTTATCATTTGTGAAAGAAAAGTCCTAAAGACGCTGCCAGCAAAAAACGTTGTCTTTTGCATATGTTATTTTTCGAAAACGGACGAAAGACCAGCGAAATGAAACACAGGACAGTGTTAAGCACACGTAAACAAACCTGCATGCGCAATTTGGAGCTGTTTCGATAATGTTCGAATTAGCCAGAAATTCCAGTGGCCGTTCTTCTCCAGAGCTCTTCAATTATGCATATTTAACTTAAAAACATATTTCGATCAACACTCCCGTGGCTGGTTTTGAACCTTTTTTTTATTCCACTAATAAGCCCTCCCGGATATAAGCCCCTCTGCTAATAAGCCCACACAAAACCCCTTACGAAGTTGTATAAGCCCAGGGCTTATAACTGGAATAATTTTTACGGTATACAGGCTACTAAGCTGCATTTAGCTTTAAGGGCTAGTCGAGGTGACTAGCAATAGTCCAGAATAATATAAATGTCATACACTGTACATTAACATTTTTTTTTTGGTTCTAAAAAGTGAATTTGTAATAATACATGCATTATAGGTATTTTATACTTATTAAGTTAATTAGTATTAGTAAATTATATGAAAAAAAGGAGGAAAGAAAAGGAAATACCATAATGTAGTCATTCCCTGACTGTTATATTAATGTCTCAAGTCTGTAGAAAATGTTTTCAGTGGCCAAATTAGGAAATTGATACTATTCTGAACATGATCTTGCAGGTCACCATTAAACCCAGTATCTACAGCAAAGTCAAGAGTTGATTCTGGGCCACCGCCTTTGATCTCAATTGTTCCAAAAACAGAAGATGCTGGATATCTGCATTCTCACTTACCTCCACACTCTCGACCATCTGTAATCACATCCACTAATGTCATTCGAAGACCAGTTGGTTTTATGGCACCATCACACTTTTACAGCCCTACAGAAATGTTTTGTTATCCAGGCCCTCACAGACGTGAAATTGTTGAGTCAGGAATCATTGATCCTTTTGTTGAAGAACACTTTCGTCGCAGTCTTGGTGAGGATTATAAATGTGTCAGCCCAACATCAATGTCGACAGCAGGTTCAGTCGATGATCACTTTGCAAAAGCTCTTGGCGACACATGGCAAAAGCTAAAAAAATCTGAAGTATCCACTCAGTCGTCAAATTCACCTCAACTGCAGTCAATTGTCTCACCTGCAAACTGACTGTATCTTGTCTAATACTATTTTGCTATAAAACCAGGCCCTGCAAGGTACAGGTACATTTTGTACACTGTGATGCTATTTGGAATTTAAAAATATGTCCTGTTGTCCCCTGTCAGCTGTTTATTAGCAGCTATGGAAAAGAATTGGTAAAAGATTTCATAATCCAGGAAACAAAAGCTACAAAACACTGCAAAGTTGCATGTAATCCAAAAAGATGAATTTTTGTTTTAAATTATAAAAAAACCATTATTGGATTTTGTTTTCTTGGTAACATTTGTATGTGTTATCTGCCTTAGTGTTAACTTTGGCAGATGACACAAACCTTGGCCATGATAGTTATTGCTATTATTACTGTTCGACCTCATCCAATAATAACAATAATGTAAATTAATGGGCAAACCTCACTTGCTTTGTGAGTGTGTATCCTTTAAAACAGCATACAAACTTCCTTTTTGTCGAATGACAATTATTTGCATGTAGTAATACACAGTGGTAAAGGGATAAGTATGATGTGTGATTTGAGCAAAAAAAAGAATGTGACGTGAAAACAGCTCAAATCGAAAACACATTCTTTCAGCTCAGGTTATAGGTTTCAGGACTTTTATCGCACTGTGATCTTGCCTGAGAGTTCAAATCTTGCTACAATTAGTACTAGGCTTTTGAAGGGTAAATGCCACACTAGTAAATACACTTGTCTTTAAGTGTAGATGTGTTTTCATGCCACTTGCATTTTATATTTAGAGCATTTGTTTGCTGAACATTGCCTTGAGTTACAAACTAAGTCGAATAGGTCTTTTGCAACAGTTGCCCACACAACCAACTTTCAGAAAACATAAAAGCAACACACTTTGGAGAAATATTTTTAACAGGAATAGAAAGAGCTTATAGAAATTAAATAACTTAACAATTTTATGGGCTCAAAGCTTAAAAAGGGAATACCGTACTTTAATTTTATGGCTGTTTGAAATCAGAAGGAGTTGTTATGGGATGAACAAGCCTTGCCATCCAGTCATGCTCTTGTGGTTTTCCTTACAATTCCTTGTCAATTTTCATATTTTCAAACTGCCATAAAATATTTCCCTTACAGTTTACTGTGCTGACATTTTTGGTTCTCACATGCACTCTTCCAACATCTTTCAGTTACATACAGGTTTTGAAGGGACAAATCGTAGAAAATTTATTTGGATGGCAAGTCCTTCACACTTAAGCAAGTACCGGGAAGGGGGAAGGGAAGTAGACAGGAGGAGAGGAGACCGCGGAAGAGAACGAAGGACACGTGGGCCCGGCACGGAGGCCCCGGCGGGAAGGGGGAGACCCGGACGGCGCGAGAAGGAGAGGCACGACACGAGGAGGAGCGAGACCCGGGACAAGCACAGCACGAAAGGCACCCGAAGCCCACGAAGCCGCACCCGCGAGCAACGGAAGGGCGGCATCTGCGGGTTTACGGTAACTTCTCAAATATTCAAACCGTCATATCTCATCATTAAACAGCACTGGTCATTTAAAACTTTTCTTTCCATTTCTCATAATCACAAACATGTAGCTTCAGCTTTATGTTTTACGATGACTGGTCATGTGACCAACTGTGGCAAAATGCCTGTTCTACATGTAAATCAAGTTTTCATTCTTTCTTCTTGAGAATATCATGCACATAAAAAATAGTTTCTTCTTTCTTGGGGATATCATGTTGATTACCTGTGGTAGATAACAACATTCTCCAGAGTTACTATGTGTTTTGAACTAGAACATTTTTGTGTCAATAGCCTTTTTTTATGTGTGCAGAAATTGAAAATGGAAAAGTTTAGGAGAGAGGCACCAGGCCTGCATGCTACTTATTTAATTAACTAAATGTATTATAGGCTACCATTGATTCAGTTACTTAGTTATTTTTACTTTTTTATATTGTAATCAACTGTGAAATGAAGGGTGTCTTTTGTCAACTAAGAATAAAGAATAGTTTTATTACATCATAGAATTTTTTAAGTTTCTAAAAGACAGTTAATTTTCCTTCCTTGCATAAAAAAAGTTAAATTCACAGGTTTTGCAACCAATCAGTTTTGAACAAAATCAATTTCCAACAATAAGATGATACTCAAGAGCTGTTTGTTAACAGTGCAAATATTTTTCTAGACCAATGTTACCGGATGGTATGTAAGATTTACATGTATTTAGCAAGACACTGTCATTTAAGGAGTTAAAACTGCATGAAAACCATGTAAGCTACCAAACTAGCTCTAAAACAAAAAAGTGTGAAACTGATTCAAACAGTAAATCCTGTTTTGATCCCAAAGCTATGTTCTGTTTACCCCTGACCTTTGCTTCAATCTCATCAGTTCACATGGGACAGATCAGGTACCAGTTTGCTTCCATATCAACAGGAGCATCATGAGTAGGATACACCAAGAGATCTTAGACCAGATCAGTTTGGGACCTGGGCACCCCAGTTGACTTGCACATTTCAAAACTGGGCCTGCTTTTGTGTTAAGTTGAAAAATGTGACTGGATAGCAACTGGAAAGGTGGTGTGAATAGCAGTTCCCATGTGAATGATTATAACCTATATGTGTGATATGTACAAAAAAAAGCCAATTAAATGTATCAAATTGTTTTAACTAGCATGGATTGCATTTGGTTAGTGCAGAGACTTTCTGAAATTTTGTCAACCTGTTACTTTGTATCTGGTCACCAATCCAAAAACTTATTTTTCAAATTAAGGCAAGGTCCCCATTTGTGTAGCAGGTCAAAAAAACTTGATCAGTTCTCAATTTTGTCTTGTATCAAGATAACTCTTGGTTGCATGACAATTGTCATGGGTGTTGGGGCAAGTAGAGTTACTTGTCATTAATAGCAGTGCTCGTAAGATAATTGTAATATAGTATGTACACAGGTGTCAAGAGCTATTTAATATATTGTGTAGTAATTAATGTAAATATCTTTACGTTGTTAAGAGGTTTATTAAACTTTGATTGTCACTGGTCTTTTTTGTAGTGTTCAATGTTAATGTAAAAGCTTTATCAAGGTGCTTTGTTGTCCAGTTCCTGTGCGGCTTTTTCCCAGGCCTTCACGGTATTGCTGTCTTACTACTTGTTTTGGTGACGTATCTTTTTTGCTTGTACCACGTGACCTGAAACAGTTTGACCACGACAAAAATAGAGGCCTAGGAACTAGGCAAGGTGCTTTGGAGGCTCTTGTTAGAGTGGAGAGTTCTTGCTGAAGGAATAATGACATAGTTTTGTAATAGTTTAGGAGGCACACTGTGACCTTCTCAGGCATGGTGTAACTCCTCATGGGGGATCAATGTGTACTTGTGTGGAACTTGCAAATTATACCACAGGTTTACCCTTCTCATTTTTCACATGGGAACCAGGTTGCTCCTGATGTTGTTCATTATGGTTGTGTATACATAAAGCTGTATTTTAAGGTGGCTCGTACCAGTTTTCAGGTTTTTGACTGTGCGATCTTTGAAAGAAAAATATGGCCAAAAAATCAATTAAAGATTGTAACAAAATTTTTGTACGATTAAGTTACCCATTGTGTTGTTGATCCAAAATATCAATAATTACGACATCAGTGGCTACCATGGCAACGATAGCCAATGATTTTTTAGGACCCTTTTTCAGCTTCCGGTGCTTATATCTTGAAAACTAACTCGATGACCCCCATTTTTAACACGTGGATACGGGTTTTTGTTGGGACTTTGATATGCAAATGTGTCCCTCGCTCACTCGGGTGTAGAATCTTCGTAATTAGTCGGCCCCGAACGGACCAAGTCCGACACCATATTAGAAAACGAGCGGACACGAGCGTCACTCTCGTGTTTGCGCGGTCGCTCAGTGATATGAGGGTGTGTTGATTGGCGATGAGATGGTCTTACCGAAGTGGACTTCAAATGTTTGCAATTATGACCAACTGGAATACTAAATTTCATAAGCCTTTGACT